>NC_057795.1:43554574-43717899 GCF_018294505.1 Triticum aestivum
GGCGAGGTGGGATAGCGATCGAGATGGAGGGGGATCGAGATCGAGTGTCCATGAAATTTAAAAACATTCATGAGTTCAAAAAGTGCCCATGAAATACAATCGAGAAATGAAGGCTACAATTTAAATACAATCGATCTTAGCTAGCTATCTATTCACAATCTTCTTGCCCTTATTTTTCGTAAATGGAGTTCTTCTCTTGAACGGACGTCCTTTAGGTAGGGTGGTCCTGCTTCTTCTTGTGGTGTATGCTGATACTTCATCATCGTCGTCATGTTCCATCTTCGGGTCGCCATACTTGTCGAAGTCTTGCTCATTCGCGACTCCATGCATTCCGATGATCTTCCTTTTGCCTCTCATCACCACAACACGACTGGGCTTTGGCGGGTCAGTAATGAAGAAGCATTGGTCCACTTGGGAAGCCAGTACCCATGGCTCATTTTTCGCGGTGACGTTTGCGCCCACGGTCTTGGATTTGGCTTCGGGTATAACCATGGTGGTGAAATATCGGTCTTCTTTTATGACGTTCTTGGCCCATCTGACATGGAATATGATGACCTTCTCTCCAGCGTAGCTCAGCTCCCGGATCTCCTCGATCCTTCCGTAGTATTTGTCCTTGTCGTTACCGGTGTAGGATTCCATCGTTACCCCGGAGTTCTGATAACCATTGCTCTTCATGTCCTTTCCCTCGGTGTAGAATGTGTAGCCGTTGATATCGTACGCCTCATACGTCATCAGGTTGTGCTCGGCGCCCTATGACAAGGCGAATATGAGTTGTTCTTCCGCGGAAGAATCCTCATGTAAAGGGTACGACAGAAGCTTCTGCTTGAACCAACGCGTGAAACATGAGTTGTGCTGTTTGATTATATCTCCGTCCATCCTCTGTTGGCCTCGGTCATTGTACGTCTTCTCAATAAAGGTTTTGTGCTCTACCACCCAAGGATCGACCACGTCTATGTGTTGTAGTGCGACTAGGTTTGCTCTTTCAAAGTCGGCGAGTCGACCCTCGAAGTCGACATGCATTTCGCGGCGACCCTCACGGTGACCCCATCCAGCGAGCCTGCTGAGGTGCCTGTTGACGGGTGATACGTCCATTTTGCATCATGCTTTTATGTCAATATTTATTGCATTATGGGCTGTTATTTCACGTTATGTCACAATACTTATGGCTATTGTCTCTTATTTTACAAGGTTTACATGAAGAGGGAGAATGCCGGCAGCTGGAATTCTGGGCTAGAAAAGGAGCAAATATTGAAGGACTATTCTGCGCAACTCCAAAAGTCCTGAAACTCCACGGAATACCTTAGAATAAATAAAGAAACATCGTCGCCAAAGATGAAGGCCAGGGGGCCCACACCCTGCTCACGAGGGTGGGGGGCGACCCCCCCTGGGTGCACCCCCTACCTCGTGGGCCCCCTGGTGGATCTCCGACGCCCATGCTCTCCTATATGAATTCTTTCGATGAGAAAAAAAATCAAAGAGAACCTTTCGGGCCGAGACTCCGCCGCCACGAGGCGGAACCTTGGTGGAACCAATCTAGGGCTCTGGCGGAGCTTTTCTGCCGGGGACACTTCCCTCCAGGAGGGGGAAATCATCACCATCGTCATCACCAACGCTCCTCTCATCGGGAGAGGGCAATCTCCATGAACATCTTCACCAGCACCATCTCATCTCCAAACCCTAGTTCATCTCTTGTATCCAATTCTTGTCTCCAAGTCCGGGATTGGTGCTAGTAGGTAGCTAGTAGTGTTGATTACTCTTTGTAGTTGATGCTAGTTGGTTTATTTGGTGGAAGACCATATGTTCAGATCCTTTATGCATATTATTACCCCTCTGATTATGAACATGAATATTCTTTGTGAGTAATTACGTTTGCTCCTGAGGACAAGGGAGAAGTCTTGCTATTAGTAGTCATGTGAATTTGGTATTCATTCGATATTTTGATGAGATGTATGTTGTCTAACCTCTAGTGGTGTTATGTGAACGTCGACTACATAACACTTCACCATTATTTGGGCCTAGAGGAAGGCATTGGGAAGTAATAAGTAGATGAAGGGTTGCTAGAGTGACAGAAGCTTAAACCCTAGTTTATGTGTTGCTTCGTAAGGGGCTGATTTGGATCCACATGTTTCATGCTATGGTTAGGTTTACCTTAATACTTTTGTTGTACTAGCGGATGCTTGCAATAGAGGTTAATCATAAGTGGGATGCTTGTCCAAGTAAGGGCAGTACCCAAGCACCGGTCCACCCACATATCAAATTATCAAAGTACCAAACGTGAATCATTTGAGCGTGATGAAAACTAGCTTGACGATATTACCATGTGTGCTCGGGAGCGCTTTTCCCATCATAAGAGTTTGTCCAGGCTTGTCCTTTGCTACAAAAAGGATTGGGCCACCTTGCTGCACCTTATTTACTTTATTTACTTATTGCTCGTTACCATTTATCTTATCACAAAACTATCTGTTACCACTTATTTCAGTACTTGCAGAGAATACCTTGCTGAAAACCGCTTATCATTTCCTTCTGCTCCTCGTTGGGTTCAACACTCTTACTTATTGAAAGGACTACGATAGATCCCCTATACTCATGGGTCATCAAGACTCTTTTCTGGCGCCATTGCCAGGGAGTGAAGCGCCTTTGGTAGGTGGAATTTGGTAAGGAAAAATTTATTTAGTGTGCTGAAACTTTTTGTCACTTGTCACTATGGAAAGTAATCGTTTGAGGGGCTTGTTCGGGGTATCTTCACCCCGTCCGGTTGAGCCAAGAGTTGCTCCTCAACCCACTGAACCTACTGAATCTATTGAAAATGAAACTCCTTTTGGAATTCCTTCGGGTATGATGGAAAAACTGCTAGCTAACACTTTCGCAGGAGATGGAACAAAGCATCCTGACGAACATCTATGCTTTGTGGATGATATTTGTGGATTATTTAAGCTTGCAGGTATACCCGATGATGTTGTTAAGAAGAAGGCGTTCCCTTTATCTTTGGAGGGAGACGCATTGACATGGTATAGGCTATGTGGTGATACGAGATCATAGAACTATAAAAGTGTGAAATTGGAATTTCATCATAAGTATTACCCTATGCATCTTGTTCATCGTGATCGCAATTATATATATAATTTTTGGCCTCGTGAAGGAGAAAGCATCGCTCAAGCTTGGGGGAGGATTAAATCAATGTTATATTCATGCCCCAATCATGAGCTCTCAAAATTGACAATTCTCCTGAATTTTTATGCTCGGCTTTCTGATAACAATCGCACCATGCTCGATACTTCTTGTGCTGGCTCTTTTATGATGAAGCCTATTGAATTTGGATGGAATCTATTGGATAGTATTAAACGCAACTCTGAAGATTGGGACCTCGACGAAGGTAAGGAGTCAGGTATGACACCTAAGTTTGATTGTGTTAAATCTTTTATGGATACCGATATTTTCCGTAAGTTTAGCACTAAATATGGACTTGACTCTGAGATAGTAGCTTCTTTCTGTGAATCTTTTGCTACTTATGTTAATCTCCCCATGGAGAAGTGGTTTAAATATCATCCTCCCATAGAAGTAAAAGCAGTTGCGCCTATTAAAGTTGAAGAAAATATTGTCACTTATAATGATCCTATTGTTCCTACTTCTTATGTTGAGAAACCTCCTTTCCCTGTTAGAATGAAGGATCGTGCTAAAGCTTCAACTGTTGTTCGTAAAAGCAATACTAGGACTTATACACCCCCTGAGCAAGTCAAAGTAGAACCCAATATTGCTATTGTTAAAGATCTCTTGTCTCACAATATTGATGGGCATGTTATTCAATTTTGTGGTGAAACTGCCAGAATTGCTAAACCATGTGATAGAGATAAACATAGACCTGTGGTAGGCGTGCCTGTTATTTCTGTTAAAATAGGAGATCATTGTTATCATGGCTTATGTGATATGGGTGCTAGTGCTAGTGTTATACCCATTGACTTATACAAAGAAATCATGCATGAGATTGCACCTGCTGAGTTAAAAGAAATTGATGTTACAATTAAACTTCCAAATAGAGATACTATATCTCCAATGGGAATTGTTAGAGATGTTGAAGTCTTGTGTGGGAAAACCAAATATCCCGCTGATTTTCTTGTTCTTGGTTCTCCACAAGATAGCTTTTGTCCCATTATATTTGGTAGACCCTTCTTGCGTACTGTTAATGCTACGATATATTGCAAAAAGAATGTTGTTACTGTTGTCTTGGATGATATGGTTCATGAGTTTAATTTCTCTAAATTTAGTAAACAACTTCGTGAGGAAGAATTGCCTAGTAAGGATGAAATTATTGGTCTTGCCTCTATTGTTGTACCTCCTAGTGATCCTTTAGAACAGTATTTGCTAGATCATGAAAATGATATGTTTATGAATGAAAGAAGGGAAATAGATGAAGTATTCTTTAAACAGGAACCTATTCTGCAACACAATTTCCCTGTTGAAATCCTAGGGGATCCTCCTCCACCCAAGGGTGATCCCGTTTTTGAGCTTAAACCGTTGCCTGATAATCTTAAATATGCTTATCTTGACGAAAAGAAAATATATCCTGTCATTATTAGCGCTAACCTTTCACAGCATGAAGAGGAAAGATTATTGAAAACTCTGAAGAAGCACCGTGCTGCTATTGGATATACTCTGGATGATCTTAAGGGCATTAGTCCCACTCTATGTCAACATAAAATAAATTTGGAAGCTGATGCCAAACCAGTTTGTGATCCTCCACGACGTTTGAATTCTAAAATGAAAGAAGTGGTAAGGAAAGAAATACTCAAGCTTCTAGAGGCAGGTATAATTTATCCCATTGCTGATAGTCAATGGGTAAGTCCTGTTCATTGTGTCCCTAAGAAGGGAGGTATTACTGTTGTCCCTAATGATAAAGATGAATTTATCCCTCAAAGAATTATGACAGGGTATAGGATGGTAATTGATTACCGTAAGTTAAATAAAGCTACTAAGAAAGATCATTACCCTTTACCTTTTATTGATCAAATGCTAGAGAGGCTATGCAAACATACACATTATTGCTTTCTAGATGGTTATTCTGGTTTCTCTCAAATACATGTGTCAGCTAAAGATCAATCAAAGACTACTTTTACATGCCCTTTTGGTACTTTTGCTTATAGACGTATGCCTTTTGGTTTATGTAATGCACCTGCTACCTTTCAAAGATGCATGATGGCTATATTCTCTGACTTTTGCGAAAAGATTTGTGAGGTTTTCATGGATGACTTTTTCGTCTATGGTTCCTCTTTTGATGATTGCTTAAGCAATCTTGATCGAGTTTTGCAGAGATGTGAAGAAACTAATCTTGTCTTGAATTGGGAAAAGTGCCACTTTATGGTTAATGAAGGTATTGTCTTGGGGCACAAAGTTTCTGAAAGAGGTATTGAAGTTGATAAAGCCAAGGTTGATGCTATTGAAAAGATGCCATGTCCAAAGGACATCAAAGGTATAAGAAGTTTCCTTGGTCACGCCGGATTTTATAGGAGGTTCATTAAGGACTTCTCAAAAATCTCTCGGCCTCTGACTAATTTATTACAAAAAGATGTACCGTTTGTCTTTGATGATGATTGTGTAGAAGCATTTGAAATACTTAAGAACGCACTAGTCTCTGCACCTATTGTTCAGCCACCTGATTTGAATTTACCCTTTGAAATTATGTGTGATGCTAGTGATTATGTTGTAGGTGTTGTTCTAGGGCAGAGAGTTGATAAGAAATTTAATGTTATCCATTATGCTAGTAAGACTCTAGATAGTGCTCAAAGAAATTATGCTACTACCGAAAAGGAATTTTTAGCAGTGGTGTTTGCTTGTGATAACTTTAGACCTTATATTGTTGATTCCAAAGTTACTATTCACACTGATCATGCTGCTATTAAATATCTTATGGAAAAGAAGGATGCAAAACCTAGACTTATTAGATGGGTTCTCCTGCTTCAAGAATTTGATTTGCATATTGTTGATAGAAAAGGAGATGAGAACCCTGTTGCAGACAAATTGTCTAGGTTAGAGAACGTTCTTGATGACCCACTACCTATTGATGATAGCTTTCCTGATGAGCAATTAAATGTCATAAGTACTTCTCGTAGCACTCCATGGTATGCTGATTATGCTAATTAATATTGTTGCTAAATTTATACCGCCTAGCTTCACATACCAACAAAATAAAAAGTTTTTCTATGACTTGCGACATTACTTTTGGGATGACTCACATCTTTATAAGGAGTAGGTGGTGTTATTAGACGTTGTGTACCTGAGCATGAACAGGAACAGATCCTACGCAAGTGTCACTCCGAAGCTTATGGAGGACACCATGCTGGAGATAGAACTGCACATAAGGTATTGCAATCCGGTTTTTATTGGCCTACTCTCTTCAAAGATGCCCGTAAGTTTGTTTTGTCTTGCGATGAATGCCAAAGAATTGGTAATATCAGTAGACGTCAAGAAATGCCTATGAATTATTCACTTGTTATTGAACCATTTGATGTTTGGGGCTTTGATTATATGGGACCTTTTCCTGCCTCCAATGGATACACACATATTTTAGTTGTTGTTGATTACGTTACTAAGTGGGTGGAAGCTATTCCAACTAGTAGTGCTGATCATAACACATCTATTAAAATGCTTAAGGAAGTTATTTTTCCGAGGTTTGGAGTCCCTAGATATTTAGTGACTGATGGTGGTTCACACTTCATTCATGGTGCTTTCCGTAAGATGCTTGCTAAATATGACGTTAATCATAGGATTGCATCTCCTTATCATCATCAGTCTAGTGGTCAAGTAGAATTGAGCAATAGGGAGCTCAAATTAATTTTGCAAAAGACTGTTAATAGGTCTAGAAAGAATTGGTCCAAGAAACTTGATGATGCATTATGGGCCTATAGAACTGCATATAAAACTCCTATGGGTATGTCTCCGTACAAAATGGTCTATGGAAAAGCTTGTCACTTACCTCTCGAACTAGAACATAAGGCATATTGGGCTATTAAAGAGCTCAACTATGATTTCAAACTTTCCGGTGAGAAGAGGTTATTTGATATTAGCTCACTTGATGAATGGAGAGCCCAAGCATATGAAAATGCCAAGTTGTTTAAAGAAAAAGTTAAAAGATGGCATGACAAAAGGATACAAAAGCGTGAGTTTAATGTAGGTGATTATGTATTGCTATACAACTCTCGTTTAAGATTCTTTGCAGGAAAACTTCTCTCAAAATGGGAAGGTCCCTACGTTATCGAGGAGGTCTATCGTTCTGGTGCCATAAAAATCAACAACTTCACAGGCACAAATCCGAAGGTGGTAAACGGTCAAAGGATCAAGCACTATATATCAGGTAATCCTATAAATGTTGAATCTAATATTATTGAAATTGTGACCCCGAAGGAGTACATAAAGGACACTTTCCAGAATGTTCCAGACTCCGAAAAGGAATAGGTATGTGGTACGGTAAGTAAACCGACTCCAAACAATTTTTAAGGCAATATTTCTCCTTTTGGAATATTTAGAAAAATGGAAAAATAAGTAGCAGTCCGGGAGGACACGAGGCCTCCACGAGGGTGGAGGGCGCGCCCTACCCCCCTGGGCACGCCCCCCTACCTCGTGAGCACCTCGTGTGCCCTCCGGACTCCGTTTCCTTGCACGATACGTATTTTGGTCGGTAAAAATTCATTATATATACTCCCGAAGGTTTTGACCACCGTATCACGCAAATATTCTTTGTTCTTGTTTCGAGCTGTTTTTCTGACAGGTCTAGAGCACCATGACTTCTCCCTCTTCCAGCAACGAAGACAAGGATGCTTGGCTATTGAAGATAGAGTTGAAGAGAGAATAACCAGAATAAATCAACAAGGATGAAAGGATGAAGAAGTCCATGGAGGTTCAAGCTCCGGTGGTGAACGAAGAATACATCCCTCAACCCTTACCTAACCTTTTCACTCCAACAGAGATTGAAGCTTTCAAGATGATTGAGTTAGCCCGCATACATAACAAGTATCTTACACGGGAGAATATTTTGTTGAAGGACCATATTACTGGGCTCAAGGGCATTATCCGCAAGTTGGACGAACTTTTACGCTCGATGTGCGATTATCCATCGTCATCTTCACCACCTCCATCACCTCCAAGGAAATAATCACATGAGTATGGGCACTCCCTTTGGCAACTGCCAAGCTTGGGGGAGGTGCCCTGGTATCATATCACCATCACAACTCCTATCTTTATAGTTTTTCTTAGTTTGATCCTATTAGTAGTATCTTGATTTAGTAGAATAAAGTCGTGGCATGATCTAGTTTTGAGTTTTGCTTTATGATCCATGTTTGTAATCGAGTCCGTGAGCTATATAATAAAGATTAGTGTTGAGTCAAGGGCTTGATTGTTTTGCCATGATCTTGGGTAAGTAGAAGAAAAGAATAAAAAGAATCAAGGAGCTCATATTGATCTTATTCAAAGTAATGACTTCACATAGAAAGAGTATGATGATTAAAAGTTGTTGGGAGTTGGAAAATATAGCTTTGGTCATCGTTGCAATTAATAGGAAGTAATAAGGAAAGAGAGGTTTCACATATAGATATATTATCATTGACATCTTTTATGGTTGGGAGCACTCATTAAAATATGACATGCTAAAGAGTTGAGGTTGGACAAGGAAGACAGCATAATGAGTTATGTTTTCTTACATTCGAGATAAAGTATGTTGTCATGGATCCTCTAGCGTGTTGAGCTTGCCTTTCCCCCTCATGCTAGCCAAATTCTTAGCACCAAGTAGAAATACTACTTGTGCTTCCAAACACCCTTAAACCAGTTTTGCCATGAGAGTCCACCATATCTACCTATGGATTGGGTAAGATCCTTCAAGTAAGTTGTCATCGATGCAAGCAATAAAAATTGCTCTCTAAATATGCATGACTTATTAATGTAGAGAAATAAGCTTTGTACAAACTTGTTGTGGACGCAATAAAAGCAACGGATTGCATAATAAAGGTTCACATGCAAGGGGCAATATAAAGTGACATTCTTCTGCATTAAGATTTTGTGCATCAACCATAAATGCGCATGACAACCTCTGCTTCCCTCTGCGAAGGGCCTATCTTTTATTATTATCCTCTACCTTACAAGAGTCTCGGTGATCCTCACCATTCCTTTTTCATTTTATCCTTTGGAAAGCTCAGCATGTTGGAAAGAGTATGATATACATATCTAATTGGATGTGGGGGAACATGAATTGTTATTGTTGACATTACCCTTGAGGTAAAAGGTTGTGGGGCAAAAACTATAAGCCCCTATCTTTCTCTGTGTCCGATTAAAACTCCGTAACCACAAGTATCGCGTGAGTGCTAGCAATTATGAAGGACTAAATGATAGTTGAGTATGTGGACTTGCTTTTAAGCTCTGACATAGACTCTTTCCGATGTTATGATAAATTGCAATTGCTTCAATGACTGAGATTATAATTGTTAGTGCCCAATAATGTTTCTGATTCATGCTTCGGCTTTGTGAATAGATCATTACTTGAACATGAGTAATCATATGACAATATCTATTTATGTTGCTGTTATGAAATAATCATGATGCTTTCATGTCCGTATTTTATTTTTATCGACACCTTTACCTCTAAACATGAGGACATATTTATTGTTATCAGCTTTTCGCTTGAGGACAAGCGAGGTCTAAGCTTGGGGAGTTGATACGTCCATTTTGCATCATGCTTTTATGTCAATATTTATTGCATTATGGGCTGTTATTTCACGTTATGTCACAATACTTATGGCTATTCTCTCTTATTTTACAAGGTTTACATGAAGAGGGAGAATGCTGGCAGCTGGAATTCTGGGCTGGAAAAGGAGCGCAAAGTCCTATTGAAGGACTATTCTGTGCAACTCCAAAAGTCCTGAAACTCCACGGAATATCTTAGAATAAAAAGAAAAATTGTCACCAAAGATGAAGGCCAGGGGGCCCACACCCTGCTCACGAGGGTGGGGGCGCCCCCCCCCCCTGGGCGTGCCCCCCTACCTCATGGGCCCCCTGGTGGCTCTCCGACACCCATCTTCTCCTATATGAAGTCTTTCGATGAGAAAAATTTTTAGAAAGAACCTTTCGATACGAGACCCCGCCGCCACGAGGCGGAACCTTGGAGGAACCAATCTAGGGCTCTGGCGGAGCTTTTCTGCCGGGGACACTTCCCTCCGGGAGGGGGAAATCATCACCATCATCATCACCAACGCTCCTCTCATCGGGAGAGGGAAATCTCCATCAACATTTCACCAGCACCATCTCATCTCCAAACCCTAGGTCATCTCTTGTATCCAATTCTTGTCTCCAAGTCCGGGATTGGTGCTAGTAGGTAGCTAGTAGTGTTGATTACTCTTTGTAGTTGATGCTAGTTGGTTTATTTGGTGGAAGACCATATGTTCAGATCCTTTATGCATATTATTACCCCTCTGATTATGAACATGAATATGCTTTGTGAGTAATTACGTTTGTTCCTGAGGACAAGGGAGAAGTCTTGCTATTAGTAGTCATGTGAATTTGGTATTCGTTCGATATTTTGATGAGATGTATGTTGTCTAACCTCTAGTGGTGTTATGTGAATGTCGACTACATCACACTTCACCATTATTTGGGCCTAGAGGAAGCATTGGGAAGTAATAAGTAGATGAAGGGTTGCTAGAGTGACAGAAGCTTAAACCCTAGTTTATGTGTTGCTTCTTAAGGGGATGATTTGGATCCACATGTTTCATGCTATGGTTAGGTTTACCTTAATACTTTTGTTGTAGTTGCGGATGCTTGCAATAGAGGTTAATCATAAGTGGGATGCTTGTCCAAGTAAGGGCAGTACCCAAGCACCGGTCCACCCACATATCAAATTATCAAAGTACCGAACGCGAATCATTTGAGCGTGATGAAAACTAGCTTGACGATATTCCCATGTGTCCTCGGGAGCGCTTTTGCTATCATAAGAGTTTGTCCAGGCTTGTCCTTTGCTACAAAAAGGATTGGGCCACCTTGCTGCACCTTATTTACTTTATTTACTTATTGCTCGTTACCATTTATCTGATCACAAAACTGTCTGTTACCACTTATTTCAGTACTTGCAGAGAATACCTTGCTGAAGACCGTTTATCATTTCCTTCTGCTCCTCGTTGGGTTCGACACTCTTACTTATTGAAAGGACTATGATAGATCCCCTATACTTGTGGGTCATCAATGGGCAGACCAACGGGATTCTCGATGCATAGATAATTCGTGCAGTAGGAGATACACTGTTCGGTCAGATAGCCCCTGGCTATGCTTCGCTCTGGACGTGACATGTTGCGAACGTATCCTTTGATGACACCATTCATCCTTTCGAATAGCATCATGCTGTGCAGGAACATCGGCCCGAGTTGGATGATATCCTACACGATATGGACCAGCAGATGCACCGTAACGTTCGAAGAATGCGGGCGGGAAGTACAACTCAAGCTCGCATAGTATCACCACGATCTCTTCCTGTAGCCTTCTGAGTTACCTCACGCCAACCGACTTTCGAGAGATGACGTCAAAAAAGTTGCATATGCCAAATAGCATTTCACGGACGTGCGCATCCATGATCCCACGGATTCCAACTGGAAGTATCTGCGTCATCAGCACGTGACAGTCGTGAGACTTCATCCCGCTGAACTTCTGCTTCGCTGGATCTAGGTATCAGCATATCTTCCCCGCGTAACCGTAAGGAAGTTTTACTCCTACGAGGCAGGTGAAAAACTGATCGATCTCCTCTTGACTTAGAGTGAAGCACGCGGGAGGGTAGTCATTTCCGGTCTTCTTGGCCTTTTTGCCTTTGCGATGACTTTACGTGTCCTGCTTCGCCTCATCATCATCACCATTAGCGTGAAGCTCCTTCCTGATGCCCATTGATTTCAAGTCTGCCCTTGCTTTCTGCCCATCTTTGGTCCTCTCTCGCATGTTGAGCAGGGTACCAAGCAGACTCTCGCACACATTCTTTGTGATATGCATGACATCAAGGCTATGAGGCACACGGTGGATCTTCTAGTACGGCAAGTCCCCGAAAATAGACCTCGTTTTCCATACCTTCAGCAGCGGGCAATGGGCATCTTTCCCGGCTCTGGCGCCTTTTGCTTCTTTCCCGGCAGTGGGCAATCTTTCCAATTTTTCAACAGCTCGTCTATTTCCTCATCGCGCCTCGTACGCGGGCGTCTTCGGGGTTCGGTTTCACCATCGAACAAATCCTTGCATTTCCTCCATGGGTCATCGTCGCGAAGCCACCTTTGATGTCCCATGAACACGGTTTTCAAAGACCCTGGATCTCTATCTAGCTGGCGATACATGATACGTCTCCAACGTATCTATAATTTTTGATTACTCCATGCTACTTTGTCTAATGTTTTGGTCTATATTGGCTTTATTTTCCACTTTCATATTATTTTTGGGACTAACCTATTAACCGGAGGCCCAGCCCAGAATGGCTGTTCTTTGCCTATTTCAGTATTTCGAAGAAACAGAATATCAAATGGAGTCCAAACGGAATAAAACCTTCGGGAACGTGATTTTCCAACTGAACGTGATCCAGGAGACTTGTTGGACCCTACTCCAAGAAGTTTCCGAGGAGGCCACGAGGGTGGAGGGTGCCCCTCCCCCCTCCTGGGCGCGCCCCTACCTCGTGGGCCCCTCCGAGCTCCACCGACGTACTCCTTCCTCCTATATATACCTATGTACCCCCGTCAGATCAGATACGGAGCCAAAAACCTAATTCCACCGCCGCAACCTTCTGTATCCGCGAGATCCCATCTTGGGGCCTGTTCCGGAGCTCCGCCGGAGAGGGCATCTACCACGGAGGGCTTCTACATCAACACCATAGCCTCTCCGATGAAGTGTGAGTAGTTTACTCCAGACCTTCGGGTCCATAGTTATTAGCTAGATGGCTTCTTCTCTCTTTTTGGATCTCAATACAATGTTCTCCCCCTCTCTTGTGGAGATCTATTCGATGTAATCTTCTTTTTGTGGTGTGTTTGTTGAGACCGATGAATTGTGGGTTTATGATCCAGCTTATCTATGAACAATATTTGATTCTTCTCTGAATTCTTTTATGTATGATTGAATTATCTTTACAAGTCTCTTCGAATTATCCGTTTGGTCTGGCCAAGTAGATTGGTAGTTCTTGTAATGCGAGGAGTGTTTAGCTTTGGGTTCAATCTTGCGGTGTCCTTATTCAGTGACAGAAAGAGTTGCAAGGCACGTATTGTATTGTTGCCATCGAGGATAACAAGATGGGGTTTTTATCATATTGCATGAATTTATCCCTCTACATCATGTCATCTTGCTTAAAGCGTTACTCTGTTTTACTTAATACTCTAGATGCATGCTGGATAGCGGTCGATGAGTGGAGTAATAGTAGTAGATGCAGAATCGTTTCGATCTACTTGTCTTGGACGTGATGCCTATATACATGATCATACCTAGATAATCTCATAATTATTCGCTTTTCTATCAATTGCTCAGCAGTAATTTGTTCACCCACAGTAAAATACTTATGCTCTTGAGAGAAGCCACTAGTGAAACCTATGGCCCCCGGGTCTATTCTTATCTTATCAATCTCCATTACTTTATTTACTTGCTTTGTTTTTACTTTGCGTTTTACTTTTTACTTTGCATCTATCTATCAAAAATACCAAAAATATTATCTCTATCAGATCTCACTCTCGTAAGTGACCGTGAAGGGATTGACAACCCCTAAGCGTTGGTTGCGAGTTGCTATCGTTTTGTGTAGGTACGAGGGACTTGTGCGTGATCTCCTACTGGATTGATACCTTGGTTCTCAAAAACTGAGGGAAATACTTATGCTACTTTACTGCATCATCCTTTCCTCTTCGGGGAAATCCAACGCAGTGCTCAAGAGGTAGCAAGAAGAATTTCTGGCGCCGTTGCCGGGGAGTTCGCGCAAAAGTCAACTATAGCAAGTACCCATCACAATCCCTATCTCTCGCATTACATTATTTGCCTCTTGTTTTCCTCTCCCCCACTTCACCCTTGCCGTTTTATTCGCCCTCTCTTTCCCAATCTCCTCTTCTCTTTCTCTTTTGCCTTTTTCTCGTTTGCCTTTGCTTGTGTGTTGGATTACTTGTTGCCATGGCACAAGATAATACCAAATTGTGTGATTTCTCGAATATCAATAATAATGATTTCCTTAGTACTCCGATTGCTCCTCTTAATAATGATGAGTCTTGTGAAATCAATACTGCTTTGCTGAATCTTGTTATGAAAGATCAATTCGCCGGCCTTCCTAGTGAAGATGTCGCTACTCATCTAAACAATTTTGTTGATTTGTGTGATATGCAAAAGAAGAAAGATACGGATAACAATATTGTCAAACTGAAGTTATTTCCGTTTTCACTTAGAGATCGTGCTAAAATTTGGTTTTCATCTTTGCCTAAAAATAGTAATGATTCTTGGAACAAGTGCAAAGATACTTTTATCTCTAAATATTTTCCTCCCGCTAAGATCATCACTCTTAGGAACGATATTATGAATTTTAAACAACTTGATCATGAGCATGTTGCCCAATCTTGGGAAAGAATGAAATTGGCTTCGCAATTGCCCTACTCATGGTTTGAATTTATGGATGATCATACAAAATTTTTATGCTGGATTAAATTTTGCTTCTAGAAATCTTTTAGACTCGGACGCGGGAGGCACGTTTATGGAAATTACGTTAGGAGATGCTACAAAATTGCTTGACAATATTATGGCTAATTATTCTCAATGGCATACCGAAAGATCTTCTAGTAAAAAGGTGCATGCTATAGGGGAAATCAATGTTTTGAGTGAAAAGATGGATGAACTTAGAAGATGTTTGCTACTAAAAATACTTCTCTTGATCCCAATGATATGCCTTTATCTACTTTGATTGAGAATAATAATGAATCTATGGATGTGAATTTTGTTGGAAGGAATAGTTTTGGAAATAACGCGTATAGAAGGAATTTTAATCCTAGGCCTTATCCTAGTAATCCTTCTAATAATTATGGAAATTCCTACAACAACTCTTATGTAAATTTTAATAAGATTCCCTCTGAATTTGAGAGTAGTGTTAAAGATTTTATGAATTCACAAAATAATTTTAATGCTTTGCTTGAAGAGAAATTGCTTAAAGTTGATGATTTGGCTAGGAACGTTGATAGAATTTCTCTTGAAATTGATTCTTTAAAGCTTAGATATATTCCTCCTAAGCATGATATCAATGAGTCTCTCAAAGCCATGAGAATTTCCATTGATGAGTGCAAGGAAAGAACCGCTAGGATGCGTGCTTCCAAAGATGCCTTTATTAAAGCGTGTTCTTCCAATCCCTATGAAAATCAAGATGAAGATCTAAAAGTTATTGATGTGTCCCCCATTAAATCTTTGTTTTTCAATATGAATCTTGATGAATCTGAAGATTATCTTCCTTTACCTAGAATGCGTTCTAAGAATTCGGAGTTTCTATATCTTGATGATGAAATTGATGAAAGTGGGATTGAAAGAAATAAAAATCTTGATGTTGCTAAACCCACTATTTTGGATCTCAAGGAATTTAATTATGAAAATTGCTATTTGATTGGTTGTATTTCCTTGTTGCAATCCGTGATAGATTCTCCTCATGCTTATAGTCAAAATAAGGCCTTTACCGAACACATTGTTGATGCCTTGATGCAATCTTATGAAGAAAACTTGAGTTGAAAGTTTCTATCCCTAGAAAACTCTATGATGAGTGAGAACCTACCATCAAAATTAAAATTAAAGATTATGAGTTTCATGCCTTGTGTGATTTGGGTGCTAGCGTCTCCACTATTCCCAAAACTTTGTGTGATTTGCTAGATTTCCGTGACTTTGAAGATTGCTCTCTAAATTTTCATCTTGCGGATTCCACTATTAAAAAGCCTATGGGAAGAATCAATGATGTTCTTATTGTTGCCAATAGGAATTATGTGCCCGTAGATTTTATCGTTCTTGATATAGATTGCAATCCTTCATGTGCTATTATTCTTGGTAGACCTTTCCTTAGAACGATTGGTGCGATTATTGACATGAAGGAAGGGAATATTAGATTCCAATTTCCCTTGAGAAAGGGTATGGAACACTTCCCTAGAAAGAAAATAAAATTACCATATGAATCTATCATGAGAGACACTTATGGATTGCCTACCAAAGATGGCAAAACTTAGATCTATCTTCGCTTTTATGCCTAGCTAGGGGCGTTAAACGATAGCGCTTGTTGGGAGGCAACCCAATTTTATTTTGTGTTATTTGTTTTTGTTCCTGTTTAGTGATAAAAAAATTCTACTTTCTGTTTAGATGTGGTTTTGTGTTTTAATTAGTGTTTCTGCCAAGTAGAACCTATAGGATAAGCTATGATGATAGTTGATTTGATTCTGGTGAAAAACAGAAACTTTGCGCTGACGAGAAACAAATCAATAAATCACAGGAACGTGATTTTGCATTGATTCTTTTTTATGATGATCAATAAACAAATTTTCCAGTACGTCCTATTCTGGTAGAATTTTTTATAGTTCTAGAATTTTGCGTTAGTTACAGATTGCTACAGACTGTTCTGTTTTTGACAGATTCTGTTTTTCGTGTGTTGTTTGCTTATTTCAATGCATCTATGGCTAATAAATTAGTTTATAAACCATAAGGAAGTTGGAATACAGTAGATTTAACACCAATATAAATAAAGAATGAGTTCATTACAGTACCTTGAAGTAGTCTTTTGTTTTCTTTCACTATCGGAGCTCACGAGATTTCTATTGAGTTTTGTGTTGTGAAGTTTTCAAGTTTTGGGTGAATTCTTTTGATGGATTATGGAACAAAGAGTGGCAAGAGCCTAAGCTTGGGGATGCCCATGGCACCCCCAAGATAATCCAAGGACGCCAAAAAGTCAAAGCTTGGGGATGCCCCGGAAGGCATCCCCTCTTTCGTCTACTTCCATCGGTAATTTACTTGGAGCTATATTTTTATTCACTACATGATATGTGTTTTGCTTGGAGCGTCTTTTTTATTTGTGTATTTGCTTGTTAGTTTTCCACAATCATCCTTGCTGTACACACCTTTTGATAGAGTCATACATGATTTGGAATTTTCTAGAATACTCTATGTGCTTCACTTATATCTTTTGAGCTTGATAGTTTTGCTCATAGTGCTTCACTTATATCTTTTGAGCATAATAATTTTTGCTCTAGTGCTTCACTTAGATATTTAAGAGCACGGTGGTGGATTTGTTTTAAAGAAACTATTGATCTCTCTTGCTTCACTTAAATTATTTTGAGAGTTGTTAATAGCATGGTAATTTGCTTAAAGTTAATATACTTGGTATTCAAGATTTGTGAAACTTTCTTTTGAGTGCGTTGAATACTAAGATAAGTTTGATGCTTGATAATTGTTTTGAGATATGGAGGTGATAATATTAAAGCAATGCTAGTAGGGGTAATTATGAATTTAAAGAATGTTTGCGTTGAAGTTTGTGATTCCCGTAGCATGCACGTATGGTGAACCGCTTGTGATGAAGTCGGAGCACAATTTTATTTATTGATTGTCTTCCTTATGAGTGGAAGTAGGGGACGAGTGATGGTCTTTTCCTACCAATCTATCCCCCTAGGAGTATGCGTTTAATGCTTTGGTTTTTGATGACTTCTAAATTTTTGCAATAAGTGCATGAGTTCTTTTGATTAATGTTGAGTCCATGGATTATACGCACTCTCACCTTTCCGCCATTGCTAGCCTCTCTAATACCGCGCACTTTTCGCCGGTATCATACACCCACCATATACCTTCCTCAAAACAGCCACCATACCTACCTATTATGGCATTTCCATAGCCATTCCGAGATATATTGCCATGCAACTCTCCACCGTTCTGTTCATATGACACACATTACTTTTGTCATATTGCTTTTTGCATGAACATGTAGTTGACATTGTATTTGTGGCAAGGCCATCTTCATAATTTTCATACATGTCGCTCTTGATTCATTGCATATCCCGGTACACTGCCGGAGGCATTCATATAGAGTCCTATCTTGTTCTAAGTATCGAGTTGTAATTGTTCAATTGTAAGAAAAATAAGAGTGTGATGATCTTCATTATTAGAGCATTGTCCCAGTGAGGAAAGAATGATGGAGACTATGATTCCCCCATAAGTCGGATGAGACTCCGGACTTTATGAAAAATAAAAGAGGCCAAAGAAGCCCAAATAAAAAAATAAAAAAAGAGGCCAAAGAAGCCCACACTTGTGCTTCTTTTTCCACAAGAAAAAGAGAGAAGGGACAATGCTACTATCCTTTTTCCACACTTGTGCTTCAAAGTAGCACCATAATCTTCATGATAGAGAGTCTCATATGTTGTCACTTTCATATACTAGTGTGAATTTTTCATTATAGAACTTGGCTTGTATATTCCAATGATGGGCTTCCTCAAAAGTGCCCTAGGTCTTCTTGAGCAAGCAAGTTGGATGCACACCCACTTAGTTTCTTTTGTTGAGCTTTCATATACCTATAGCTCTAGTGCATCCGTTGCATGGCAATCCCTACTCACTCACATTGATATCTATTGATGGGCATCTCCATAGCCCGTTGATACGCCTAGTTGATGTGAGACTATCTTCTCCTTTTTGTCTTCTCCACAACCACCATTCTATTCCACCTATAGTGCTATGTCCATGGCTCACGCTCATGTATTGCGTGAAAGTTGAAAACGTTTTGAGATTACTAAAGTATGAAACAATTGCTTGGCTCGTCATCGGGGTTGTGCATGATTAAATACTTTGTGTGATGAAGATAGAGCATAGCCAGACTATATGATTTTGTAGGGATAACTTTCTTTAACAATGCTATTTTGAGAAGACATGATTGCTTTGATTAGTATGCTTGAACTATAATTACTTTTATGTTAATCAGAACTTTTGTCTTGAATCTTTTGGATCTGAATATTCATGTCACAATTAAGAAGATTTACATTGAAATTATGCCAAAGTATCACTCCGCATCAAAAATTCTTTTTTATCATTTACCTACTCGAGGATGAGCAGGAATTAAGCTTGGGGGTGCTTGATACTGTTTTGGACTATATTGGGCTTTATTTTCCACTTTCATATTATTTTTGGGACTAACCTATTAACCGGAGGCCTAGCCCAGAATTGCTGTTTTTTGCCTATTTCAGTATTTCGAAGAAACATAATATCAAACGGATTCCAAACGGAATAAAACCATCGGGAACGTGATTTTCCAATTGAACGTGATCAAGGAGACTTGGACCCTACTCCAAGAAGTTTCCGAGGAGGCCACGAGGGTGGAGTGCGCCCCCCCCCCCCCTGGGCGCGCCCCCCTACCTTGTGGGCCCCTCGGAGCTCCACCGACGTACTCCTTCCTCCTATATATTCCTACATACCCCCGTCAGATCAGATACGGAGCCAAAAACCTAATTCCACCGCCGCAACCTTCTGTATCCGCGAGATCCCATCTTGGGGCCTGTTCCGGAGCTCCGCCGGAGAGGGCATCTACCATCGAGGGCTTCTACATCAACACCATAGCCTCTCCAATGAAGTGTGAGTAGTTTACTTCAGACCTTCAGGTCCATAGTTATTAGCTAGATGGCTTCTTCTCTCTTTTTGGATCTCAATACAATGTTCTCCCCCTCTCTTGTGGAGATCTATTCGATGTAATCTTCTTTTTGCGGTGTGTTTGTTGAGACCGATGAATTGTGGGTTTATGATCTAGCTTATCTATGAACAATATTTGATTCTTCTCTGAATTCTTTTATGTATGATTGAGTTATCTTTACAAGTCTCTTCGAATTATTCGTTTGGTTTGGCCAACTAGATTGGTAGTTCTTGCAATGGGAGAAGTGTTTAGCTTTGGGTTCAATCTTGCGGTGTCCTTACTCAGTGACAGAAAGAGTTGCAAGGCATGTATTGTATTGTTGCCACCAAGGATAACAAGATGGGGTTTTTATCATATTGCATGAATTTATCCCTCTACATCATGTCATCTTGCTTAAAGCGTTACTCTGTTTTACTTAATACTCTAGATGCATGCTGGATAGCGGTCGATGAGTGGAGTAATAGTAGTAGATGCAGAATCGTTTCGATCTACTTGTCTTGGACGTGATGCCTATATACATGATCATACCTAGATAATCTCATAATTATTCGCTTTTCTATCAATTGCTCAACAGTAATTTGTTCACCCACCGTAAAATACTTATGCTCTTGAGAGAAGCCACTAGTGAAACCTATGGCCCCCGGGTCTATTCTTATCTTATCAATCTCCATTACTTTATTTACTTGCTTTGTTTTTACTTTGCCTTTTACTTTTTACTTTGCACCTATCTATCAAAAATACCAAAAATATTACCTCTATCAGATCTCACTCTCGTAAGTGACCGTGAAGGGATTGACAACCCCTAAGCGTTGGTTGCGAGTTGCTATCGTTTTGTGTAGGTACGAGGGACTTGTGCGTGATCTCCTACTAGATTGATACCTTGGTTCTCAAAAACTGAGGGAAATACTTACGCTACTTTACTGCAGCATCCTTTCCTCTTCGGGGAAATCCAACGCAGTTCTCAAGAGGTAGCATACGTTGTGTCATCCATGCACCTAAAGCATCTAGAAAATCCGTGGACCACCTGCCCCGCGACATATCCGTAACCGAGATAGTCGTGCACCGTCGTGAGCAGTGCGGCTCTCATAGGGAAATATTCTTTCTGCGCGGCGTCCCACGTATTGGCTGGCATTTTCCACAGCGTGTCTAGCTCCTCTTTCAGCAGCCCCAGATACAGATTGATGTCGTTCCCTGGTTGTTTCGGCCCTTCAATTAGCATACTCACATGTGAATGTACTTCCTCTTCATGCACAACCAGGGGGAAGGTTGTACATCCACACAAACACAGGCCAGGTGCTATGTGTGCTTCTCTGGCTGCCAAACGGATTGACTCCATCGGTGCTCGTGCCCAGCACGATGTTCCTTGGATCCTTCCCAAGTTCTGGGTGTTCAAAGTTCAACGCTTGCCACTGACTCCCATCCCTAAGGTGACTCAGCATCCTGTATTTTTTATTTATCTCCGGGTCATTTGCGTCATCTTCTGGCTTCTTCTCCTCCCTATCCGCGTGCCAACACAGGAGCTTTGCTACCTTAGGGTCCGTAGAATACCGCTGCAGATGAGG
The DNA here is from genome assembly GCF_018294505.1 of Triticum aestivum. Lineage (NCBI taxonomy): Eukaryota > Viridiplantae > Streptophyta > Magnoliopsida > Poales > Poaceae > Triticum > Triticum aestivum. The sequence continues at coordinate 43,575,773 of NC_057795.1, forward strand.
AGTGATCGGAAAGTACCACACCACTTTTCGAGGAGCTTTCTTCCTCTTCTTGTATTGAGTGACGCCGCACACCGGACATATGGTAGACTCTGCTTGCTCGTCCCGATAAATGATGCAGTTGTTCATGCACACATGGTATTTCACGTGCGGTAAATCCAGAGGACACACGATTTTCTTCGCCTCCTCGAAACTGGTCGGGCACTTGTTCCCCTTGGGAAGACGTTCGCACCAGAATGTCATGTTCTCGTCGAAGCATGCGTCAGTCATTTTGTGTTTTACCTTCATCTCCAGAGCCATGAGCGTTACTTTCAGGCGGGTATCCTCGGGCCTGCATCCTTCATACAATAGAGTAACCGCGTCTATCTCCAGTTGATCCAGCTTGGCTTTCTCTCGGGCGGCAGCTCTTGCGTTATCTGTCTGCTTGAGAAGCAGCTCTTGAATATGAGGGTCCTGCACCCAGCCCATCGATGGTCCATTGTTGTCTGCTCCGCCGGCATCTTCATCTTCATGATCATGCCCTTCGTCTGCTCCGGCATCTTCCTCATCATCATGTCATGCATCTTCTACATGATGATTGTGTACAACATCACCGTCGTGATCATGTCCTGGAGATTCTTCGTCTTCTCGCCCGCCCGAGCCGTCGTGGTTGTCTTGCTGCCCTTCCTCATTTCTTGCTCGGACCCCATGGACGACTTCGTAGTCATCTTCATCACCTTGCCACCGATAGCCATCCATGAAACCAAGCAAGAGCAGGTGGTCCCGCACCTGCCCGGAATCCGGGTCCGCAATAAGGCTCTTTAGCTTGCATCTTCGACACGGACATCTTATCTCTGTCTCGTTCTTTTGAAGCATCTTGGCCTTCGCAGAGCTCAAAAACCTATTCACGATGCCTTCGGTCATCATGCGGACCATGATCGCCTGCGGGCTAGAGCAACACGATATTTTAGAACCAAGAAAAAATTTGGCATGACTTTCCCTAAAAATAGGACCAAAAGAATGCATAGTGCCAAAATTCTCGCCGAAATGGAAATGAATCAACATTCCGGCAAAATATTGGCAACTATCGCATTTCAAATACCGGTACCTGCAAACACAAACATATATACAACACCACAAACATATGCAACACCACGAACATACATAGATCTAGCTAGGCCATAAAAAGTGCATGTGCACGTTGTTGGAGGGAGAACAATATAAAGATAGCTTCCCCCTTACTTACCTATCAAAAAAAGGTAATTTAACCACTTAATTTGGATGAATCTATGGTGCAAATGAGGTGAGGAGGAGGAGGCAGCCGAGACAAGCTTGGAGGAGGAGGTGGAGAGAATGAAGTGGGGAAAGTGAGTGGGTAGGTGTGGCTGTCCAAAATATCTAGCTGGTCCAAGGTTACTAATGGCGCCCCACCTACAAATGCGCCATTAGTAACCCTTGTTACTAATGGCGCACCTGCTAGTGGTGCGCCACTAGTAGTTTTGCAATATATATATATATATATATATATATATATATATATATATATATATATATATATATATATATATACTAATGGCACACGGGGGCACAGTGCGCCATTACTAGTTTAAACTAGTAATGGCGCACTATGCCCCGGTGCGCCATTAGTAGTTTTGCCAAAAAAACAGAATAAAAAAATATAGTAGTGGCGCACTGTGCGGCTGGTGCGCCATTACTAGTTAGAAGTAGTAATGGCGCACTGTGCCCTGGTGCGCCATTAGTATGTTTGGAAAAAAATTGTTACTAGTGACGCACCATGTGTCTGGTGCACCATTACTGTCTTTCACACTAATGGCGCACCAGCACATGGTGCGCCACTGCTATATAGTAGTGGCGCACCACATGTCTGGTGCGCCATTAGTGGCCATTCCATCTATAGCCCTTTTCCTAGTAGTGCTTGGTTCTCAAAAACTGAGGGAAATACTTACGCTACTTTGCTGCATCACCCTTTCCTCTTCAAGGGAAAAACCAACGCATGCTCAAGAGGTAGCATGGTCCCGCATGTTTGAACTTAGTACCGACGAAGTTTGCGGCGTGGAGTCCATGTTTTCTCTGCTGCCATGTCCGGCCCCTTCTCCGCCACCATGTCCAGCCCCTTCTCCACCGCCATGTCCGGCCTATTCCCCGCCACCATGTCCGGCCCCTTCTCCGCCACCATTATCGATCATCTCTTTGTCTTGCTCCGTGTTGTCATTGCCTGCCCCGTCGACATCCTCAACATCATCATCCTCATCTTCAATTATCCACCGAGTATAGCCATCCATGAAACCAGTCATGAGCAGGTGCGCCATCGCATCATAGGGGTCGAACCAAACTCCTCGTTTGCATCTTCGACACGGACATAAAACCTCTGTCAGGTTATTTTCTTTCATGTCCCGCACCGCCGACCGCAACCACCTGTCCACCACCATTCCACTGACCATCATGAACACCTGCATGGTAATAATAAACAAATTGATTATAAAAATGCATGCATGCATCAAAGTCATACAAAAATTCTGCATGAACTTCCCTAAAAATAGGACATATAGAGTTTGCCTGGAATTCGCCGAAACCGAAATAAATCGACATTTGGGCAAAACATAGGCAACTAACAAGCACAATTCAGCGACAACTCATGCCACACACACAATTTCCATCATATCGCCCGATTATGTCATATCACACACATACACATATTTCATTCTCCCAACACACTCGCTACTGCTAAAGCGGGGCCCGCCATATGGCCAGGTTCAAAATTAGCAGTAGCCACATGCAGAAAAAGCGCGCTACTACTATCACATTAGCAGTAGTGCGATTAACACTGCCGCACTACTGCTAAACCTAGCGTGGCGGGAATGTTCAACCAATTTTAGTAGTATCGTGGTTCTACCATGGCGCGCTACTGCTAAGGCGGTAGCAGTAGCGCCTGTTTGTCGCACGCGCTACTGATAATTAGCAGCAGCGCCTATTTTTGTCCAACGCTATGATGACCCACAAGTGTAGGGGATCTATCATAGTCCTTTCGGGAAGTAAGAGTGTCGAACCCAACGAGGAGCAGAAGGAAATGATAAGCGGTTTTCAATAAGGTTTTCTGCAAGCACTGAAATGGTAGGTGATAAATAGTTTTATGATAAGATAAATAGTAACGAGTAACAAGTAAACAAAGTAAATAAGGTGCAGCAAGGTGGCCCAATCCTTTATGTAGCGAAGGATAAGCCTGGACAACTTCTAATAATGAGAAAGGAGCTCCCGAGGACACATGGGAATTATCGTCAAGCTAGTTTTCATCAGGCTCATATGATTCGCGTTCGGTTCTTTGATAATTTGATATGTGGGTGGACCGGTGCTTGGGTACTTCCCTTACTTGGACAAGCATCCCACTTATGATTAACCCCTATTGCAAGCATCCGCAACTACAACAAAAATATTAAGGTAAACCTAACCATAGCATGAAACATGTGGATCCAAATCAGCCCCTAACGAAGCAACGCATAAATTAGGGTTTAAGCTTCTGTCACTCTAGCAACCCATCATCTACTTATTACTTCCCTATGCCCTCCTCTAGGCCCAATAATGGTGAAGTGTCATGTAGTCGACGTTCACATGACACCACTAGAGGAGAAGACAACATACATCTCATCAAAATATCGAACGAATACCAAATTCACATGACTACTAATAGCAAGACTTCACCCATGTCCTCAGGAACGAAAGTAACTTCTCACAAAGCATATTCATGTTCATAATCAGAGGTGTGATAATATGCATGAAGGATCTAAACATATGATCTTCCACCAAGTAAACCAATAAGTATCAACTACAAGGAGTAATCAACACTACTAGCAACCCACAGGTACCAATTTGTGGTTTTGGATACAAGATTGGATACAAGAGATGAACTAGGGTTTGAGAGGAGATGGTGCTGGTGAAGATGTTGATGGAGATTGACCCCCTCCCAATGAGAGGATCGTTGGTGATGACGTTGGTGATGATTTCCCCCTCCCGGAGGGAAGTGTCCTCGGCAGAACAGCTCTGCCAAAGCCCTAGATTGGTTCCGCCAAGGTGCCGCCTCGTGGCGGCGGAGTTTCGTCCCGTAAGCTTGCCCACCATTTTTTCCAGGGTAAACGTGATGATGTAGCAGAAGATGGACGCCAGAGGCCCACCAGGGGGCCCAGGAGATAGGGGCGCGCCCTATAGGGGAGCGCGCCCCCTGTCTCCTGGACAGGGTGTGGGCCCCCTGGCCTATTTCTTTCGCTCAGAAATTCTTATAAATTCCAAAAAGTTGTTTCGTGGAGTTTCAGGACTTTTGGAGTTGTGCAGAATAGGTTTCCAACATTTGCTCCTTTTCCAGCCAGAATTCCAGCTGCCGGCATTCCCCCTCTTCATGGTAAACCTTGTAAAATAAGAGAGAATGGCCATAAGTAATGAGATATAATGTGTAATAACAGCCCATAATGCAATAAATATTGATATAAAAGCATGATGCAAAATGGACGTATCAACTCCCCCATGCTTAGACCTCGCTTGTCCTCAAGCGGAAGCCGATATCGAAAAATATGTCCACATGTTTAGAGATAGAGGTGTCGATAAAAATAAAGTACGGACATGAGGGCATCATGATCATTCTTACAACAGCAACATATAAAGATTCCATTAAATAATTTCTTATGCTCAAGTAACAATCAATTCACAATATCAAATATGGTTCACAAACCTCATTAAGAACTAACAAACTATAATCTCAGTCATTGAAGCCATCGCAATTTATCATAACATCAGAAAGAGTCAACAATAGAGCTTTCCAGCAAGTCCACATACTCAACTATCATATAGTATTCTACGATTGCTAACACTCACGCAATACTTGTGGTTATGGAGTTTCAGACGGACACTGAGAAAGATAGGGGCTTATTATGTTGCCTCCCAATGTATTCACCTTTAGGTGATGTCAACAATAATAGCCCATGCTAACGAACATCCAATTGGATATGTATATCATGATCTTTCAAACACGAAGAGCTTGCCAAAGGATAAAATGAAAAAGGGAAAGGTGGAGATCACCTTGACTCAAGCACAAAAATAAAAGCATAAAGTAAGAACATGAAGTAAAAGATAGGCCCTTCGCGGAGGGAAGCTGAGGTTGTCATGCGCTTTTTAGGGTTGATGCATAAAATATTAATGCAAAAGAATGTCACTTTATATTGCCCCTTGTGTGTGGACCTTTATTATGTAGTCCGTCGCTTTTATTACTTCCACAACAAGTTCGTACAAAGCTTATTTTCTCCGCACTATTAAGTCATACATAATTAGAGAGAAATTTTTATTGCTTGCACTGATGACAACTTACTTGAAGGATCTTACTCAATCCATAGGTAGGTATGGTGGACTCTCATGGCAAAACTAGGTTTAAGGGTAATTGGAAGCACAAGTAGTATCTCTACTTGGTTCAAGGAATTTGGCTAGCATGAGGGGGAAAGGCAAGCTCAACATGTTCAGAAGGTCAATGACAACATACTTTAACTGAGATGTGAGAAAACATAAACTATTACGTTGTCTTCCTTGTCCATTGTCGACTCTTTTAGCATGTCATACTTAATGAGTGCTCACAATCATAAAAGATGTCCAAGATAGTGTATTTATATGCAAACCTCTCTTCCCTTATTACTTCCTATTAATTGCAACAATGACCAAGGCTACGTTCATCAACTCCCAACAATTTTTATGCCTCATACTTTCTATGTGTGAATTTATCACTATCCATAAGATCAATATGAACTCTTTTATTCTTTTTATTCTTTCTATTTTTGTCAAGATCATGGCAACAAAGCAAAGCCCTTGACTTCAACACTAATCTTTATTATAGATAACTCGCGGACTCGAATACAAAAAGATATCACAATGCAGAACTCAAACTACTTGATATCAAAACTTCAATCTACTAGATCAAGATACTACTAAAAGGATCGAACTAAATAAAGTGGTAAAGGTAGGAGTGTGATGGTGATACGATATCGGGGCACCTCCCCCAAGCGTGGCAGTTGCCAAGGGGAGTGCCCATACCCATGTGATTATGTCTCCTTCTTCACGATTGGTGTTATGATCTTCCTGGCGATGATGCCATTCAGGATGCGGTTCTCCTCCTCGAGCTTATTGACTTGTTGTTTGAGATCCATAATCTCTTTACGGAGCTTACCCGTAACGTCCAAAGCTCCTTTTACCCAAGGATGCTGCATAGCTTCTGGAGAACAAGTGAAACTCTTTTTCATATTTTCATAAGAAAGAAATCTAGAATTGGAAGGGATGACCGAAGTTGGAACAGCCACGCTCGATAGTTCCCCTATCATGAATTCTGCTCGGAGACGAGAGGTGACTTCTTGATCTTCTTCCATGGCATCTATCCTTTTCAAATCAGCCTCCATCTCATCCTCCGTTGATGGTCCAAAGTGGTAGGCACTGCTATTCGCTCCTGGACCTGGCGTTGGGTGAGACACCCGGCTCTCCCCAACTGACTCCTGAGAAGACATCCTACTTAATTCTACAACAGGAACAGCTCAAAACGAAAACAAAGGAAATTTGCGTGATACGGTGGTCAAAACCTTCAGGAGTATATATAATGAATTTTTACCAACCAAAATATGTAACGTGCAAGAAAACGGAGTACGGGAGGCACACGAGGTGCCCACGAGACAGGGGGCGTGCCCTACAGGGGGGCGCTCCCTCCACTCTCGTGGGAGCCTCGTGTCCCTTTCGGACTACTTCTTTCTTCCTAAAATTCTTAAATATTCCAAAACTGATAAAAATTGCCATTGGAGTTGTTTTGGAGTCGGTTTACTTACCGTACCACATACCTATGCCTTTTCGGAGTCTGGAACGTTCTGGAAAGTGTCCCTTATGTATTCCTCAGGGTTATAGTTTCAATAATATTAGTTTCAACATTGATAGGATTACCTGAAATATAGTGTTTAATTCTTTGACTGTTTACCACCCTCGGACTTGTGCCTTCGAAGTTGTTGATTTTTATGGCACCAGAACGATAGACCTCCTCCATAACGTAGGGGCCTTCCCATTTAGAGAGAAGCTTTCCTGCAAAAAATCTTAAGTGAGAGTTGAATAATAACACATAATCACCTACGTTAAACTCATGCTTTTGTATCCTCTTATCATGCCAGCTTTTGACTTTTTCTTTAAAAAGCTTGGCATTCTCATAGGCTTGGGTTCTCCATTCATCAAGTGAGCTAATATCAAATAACCTCTTCTCACCGGCAAGCTTGAAGTCATAATTGAGCTCTTTAATAGCCCAATATGCTTTATGTTCAAGTTCAAGAGGTAAATGACATGCTTTTCCATAAACCATTTTATACGGAGACATACCCATAGGATTTTTGTATGCAGTTCTATAGGCCCATAAAGCATCATCAAGTTTTTTGGACCAATTCTTCCTAGATCTATTAATAGTCTTTTGCAAAATTAATTTGAGCTCTCTGTTGCTCAACTCTACTTGACCACTAGACTGCGGGTGATAGGGGGATGCGATTCTATGATTGACATCATACTTAGCAAGCATCTTACGGAAAGCACCATGAATAAAATGTGAACCACCATCGGTCATAAGATATCTAGGGACTCCAAACCTCAGAAAAATAACTTCTTTAAGCATTTTAATAGAAGTGTTATGATCAGCACTACTAGTTGGAATAGCTTCTACCCACTTAGTAACGTAATCAACAGCAACTAAAATATGTGTATAACCATTAGAGGCAGGAAAAGGTCCCATATAATCAAAGCGCCAAACATAAAATGGTTCAATAACAAGAGAATAATTCATAGGCATTTCTTGACGTCTACTAATGTTACCTATTCTTTGACATTCATCACAAGATAAGACAAACTTACGAGCATCTTTGAAGAGAGTAGGCCAATAAAAACTAGATTGTAGTACCTTGTGTGCAGTTCTATCTCCAGCGTGGTGTCCTCCATAAGATTCAGAGTGACACTTACGTAGAATCTGTTCCTGTCCATGCTCAGGCACACAACGTCTAATAACACCATCTACTCCTTCTCTATAAAGGTGTGGATCATCCCAGAAGTAATGTCTTAAATCATAAAAGAACTTTTTCTTTTGCTGGTATGTGAAACTAGGCGGTAAATATTTAGCAACAATGTAATTAGCATAATCAACATACCAAGGAGCAGTACGAGAAGCATTAACGACCGCTAATTGTTCATCAGGAAAGCTATCATTAATAGGCAGTGGGTCATCAAGAACATTCTCTAACCTAGACAAGTTATCTGCAACGGGGTTCTCAGCTCCCTTTCTATCAATAATATGCAAGTCAAATTCTTGGAGCAAGAGAACCCATCTAATGAGTCTAGGCTTAGAATCTTTCTTTTCCATAAGATATTTAATAGCAGCATGATCAGTGTGAATAGTAACTTTGGAATCAACAATATAAGGTCTAAACTTATCACATGCAAACACAACTGCTAAGAATTCTTTTTTAGTGGTAGCATAATTTCTCTGGGCAGTATCAAGAGTCTTACTAGCATACTGGATACCATTCAATTTCTTATCAACTCTTTTCCCTAAAACAACACCTACAGCATAGTCACTAGCATCACACATAATTTCAAAAGGTAAATTCCAATCAGATGGCTGAACAATAGGTGCAGTGATCAAAGCTTTCTTAAGCACTTCAAACACTTCTACACAATCATCATCAAAGACAAAAGGAATCTTTTTGCAATAAATTAGTCAGAGGCCTAGAGATTTTAGAAAAGTCCTTAATGAACCTCCCATAAAAACCGGCATGACCAAGGAAACTTCTTATACCTTTTATATCCTTGGGACATGGCATCTTTTCAATAGCATCAACTTTGGCTTTATCAACTTCAATACCTCTCTCGGAGATCTTGTGCCCCAAGACAATGCCTTCATTAACCATAAAGTGACACTTTTCCCAATTCAGGATAAGACTAGTGTCTTCGCATCTCTGCAAAACTCGATCAAGGTTGCTCAAAACAATCATCAAAAGAGGATCCATAGACAGAGAAGTCATCCATGAATACCTCACAAATCTTTTCACAAAAATTAGAGAATATAGCCATCATGCATCTTTGAAAGGTAGCAGGTGCATGACATAAACCAAAAGGCATACGTCTATAAGCAAAAGTACCAAAAGGGCAAGTAAAAGTAGTTTTAGATTGATCCTTGGGTATCTGAGAGAAACCAGAATAACCATCTAGAAAGCAAAAATGTGTGTGTTTGGATAGCCTTTCTAGCATTTTATCAATAAAAGGTAAAGGGTAATGATCTTTCTTGGTAGCTTTATTTAACTTACAGAAATCAATTACCATCCTATAACCTGTAATAATTCTTTGCGGGATCAATTCATCTTTATCATTAGGAACGACGGTAATACCTCCCTTTTTAGGGACACAATGGACAGATCAGCAACGGGATAAATAATACCTGCCTCAAGGAGCTTTAGTATCTCCTTTCTTACCACTTCCTTCATCTTGGGATTTAATCGTCTTTGAGGATCTCTAACTGGTTTGGCATCCTTCTCCACTGAAATCTTGTGTTGACATAGTGTGGGACTAATGCCCTTAAGATCATCCAGAGTATATCCAATAGCTGCTCGGTGCTTCTTCAGAGTTTTCAATAATCTTTCTTCTTCTTTCTCTGAAAGGTTAGCACTAATAATAACAGGATATATTTCTTTTTCATCAAGATAAGCATACTTAAGATTATCAGGTAATGGTTTGAGTTCAAACACGGGATCACCCTTGGGTGGAGGGGGATCCCCAAGAATTTCAACGGGGAAGGTTATGTTTCAGCATAGGTTCCTGTTTAAGGAACACCTCATCTATTTCTTCCCTTTCCTTCACAAACATATCGTTTTCATGGTCTAGTAAATATTGTTCTAACGGATCAGTTGGAGGAACAGCAATAGAAGCAAGACCAATAATCTCATCCTTGCTAGGTGGTTCCCTTTCACGAGGTTGTCTACTAAACTTAGCGAATTAAACTCATGAGACATACCATCTATGCCAACAGTGACGATATTCTTTTCACAATTAATCTTAGCACTAGCAGTATTCAAGAAGGGTCTACCAAAAATAATGGGACAAAAATCATCTTGTGGGGAAGCAAGAACAAGAAAATCAGCAGGGTATTTAACCTTCCCACACAAAACTTCAACATCTCTAACAATCCCAATAGGTTTAATGGTATCCCTATTAGCAAGCTTAATAGTAATGTTAATGTCTTCTAATTCAACGGGTGCAATGTTGTGCATAATTTCTTTATAAAGATCATAAGGTATCGCACTAGCACTAGCACCCATATCACATAAGCCATGATAACAATGATCTCCTATTTTAACAGAAATAACAGGCGTGCCTACGACAGGTCTACGTGTCTTAGTATCAGGTCTAGCAATATTAGAAGTCTCGCCCAAGAAAGAAATAACATGCCCATCTAAGTCCTCATCCAAGAGATCTTTAACCATAGCAATACTAGGTTCAACATTAATTTGCTCAGGAGGTGTATAAGTCCTAGTATTACTCTTACGAACAACAGTCGAAGCTTTAGCATGATCCTTTATCCTAACAGGGAAAGGAGGTTTTTCAACATAAGCAGTAGGAATAATAGGATCACTATAGGTAATAGTCTTTTCTTCGACTGTAATAGGTGCAACTACTTTCACTTCAACAGGAGGATTATATTTAAACCACTTCTATTTAGGGAGGTCAACCTGAGTAGCAAAAGATTCACAAAAAGTGGCTACTATCTCAGAGTCAAGTCCATACTTAGCGCTAAATCCATGAAAAGCATCGGTATCCATAAAAGATTTAACACAATCGAACTTAGGTGTCATACCTGACTCCTTACCATCGTCGGAACCCCAATCTTCAGAGTTGCCTTTAATTCTTTCCAATAAGTCCCATTTGTGTCTTCAGCATATAAGAACCAGCACAGGAAGTATCGAGCAGGTTGCGATTATCAATAGAAAGCCGAGCATAAAAATTCCGAATAATCATTTCCCGAGATCATGATTGGGGCATGAATATAACATTGGCTTAAGCCTCACCCAAGCTTGAGCGATGCTTTCTCCTTCGCAAGGCCAGAAATTATATATGTAATTACGATTACGATGAACAAGATGCATAGGATAGAACTTCTGGTGAAATTCCAACTTCAATCGCTTATAATTCCAAGATCCCGTATCATCACATAGCCTATACCATGTCAATGCATCTCCCTTCAAAGATACAGGGAAGACCTTCCTTTTGACAACATCATCGGGAATGCCCGCAATCTTAAATAATCCACAAACTTCATCCACAAAGATAAGGTGTAAATCGGGATGCAATGTTCCATCTCCTGCAAATGGATTAGCTAGCAGTTTCTCTATCATACCCGAAGGAATCTCAAAGTAAATAGTTTCATAAAGTTCAGTGGGTTGAGGAGCAACTCTTTGCTCTTCTGCTTGGGGTGAAGATACCCCAAACAAGCCCTTCAAAGGATTAGTTTCCATAGTGACAAGTAACAGAAAATTTCAGCACACTATATAAATGTTTCCTTACCAAGTTCCACTCACCAAAAGCGCTACACTCCCCGGCAACGGCGCCAGAAAAGAGTCTTGATGACCCACAAGTGTAGTAGAACTATCGTAGTCCTTTCTATAAGTAAGAGTGTCGAACCCAACAAGGAGCAGAAGGAAATGATAAGCGGTTTTCAGTAAGGTTTCTGCAAGCACTCAAATGGTAGGTGATAGATAGTTTTATGATAAGATAAATAGTAACGAGTAACAAGTAAACAAAGTAAATAAGGTGCAGGAAGGTGGCCCAATCCTTTATGTAGCAAAGGATAAGCCTGGACAACTTCTAATAATGAGAAAGGAGCTCCCGAGGACACGTGGGAATTATCGTCAAGCTAGTTTTCATCACGCTCATATGATTCGCGTTCGGTACTTTGATAATTTGATATGTGGGTGGACCGGTGCTTGGGTACTACCCTTACTTGGACAAGCATCCCACATATGATTAACCCCTATTATAAGCATCCGCAACTACAACAAAAGTATTAAGGTAAACCTAACCATAGCATGAAACATGTGGATCCAAATCAGCCCCTAATGAAGCAACGCATAAACTAGGGTTTAAGCTTCTGTCACTCTAGCAACTCATCATCTACTTATTACATCCATATTACCTCCTCTAGGCCCAATAATGGTGAAGTGTCATGTAGTCGACGTTCACATGACACCACTAGAGGAGAAGACAACATACATCTCATCAAAATATCGAACGAATACCAAATTCACATGACTACTAATAGCAAGACTTCACCCATGTCCTCAGGAACGAAAGTAACTACTCACAAAGCATATTCATGTTCATAATCAGAGGTGTAATAATATGCATGAAGGATCTAAACATATGATCTTCCACCAAGTAAACCAATAAGTATCAACTACAAGGAGTAATCAACACTACTAGCAACCCACAGGTACCAATTTGTGGTTTTGGATACAAGATTGGATACAAGAGATGAACTAGGGTTTGAGAGGAGATGGTGCTGGTGAAGATGTTGATGGAGATTGACCCCCTCCCGATGAGAGGATCGTTGGTGATGATGTTGGTGATGATGTTGGTGATGATTTCCCCTCCCGGAGGGAAGTGTCCCCGGCAGAACAGCTCTGCCAGAGCCCTAGATTGGTCCCACCAAGGTTCCGCCTCGTGGCGGCGGAGTTTCATCCCGTAAGCTTGCCCACAATTTTTTCCAGGGTAAAAGTGATGATATAGCAGAAGATGGACGCCAGAGGCCCACCAGGGGGCCCAGGAGATAGGGGTCGCGCCCTATTGGGGGGGCGCCCTCCTGTCTCCTGGACAGGGTGTGGGGCCCCTGGCCTATTTCTTTTGCTCAGAAATTCTTATAAATTCCAAAAAGTTGTTTCGTGGAGTTTCAGGACTTTTGGAGTTGTGCAGAATAGGTTTCCAATGTTTGCTCCTTTTCCAGCCAGAATTCCAGTTGCCGGCATTCCCCCTCTTCATGGTAAACCTTGTAAAATAAGAGAGAATAGCCATAAGTAATGAGATATAATGTGTAATAACAGTCCATAATGCAATAAATATTGATATAAAAGCATGATGCAAAATGGACGTATCATACTTTAACTCTTCCCTCGTCAACTTGAATGATTAACAAGATCCAGTGGAAACTGCATGCATAGAAATTTGCATGTATAAATTAAGAGGGCATGTGCATAACTCATCAACTACCCTAAACCCTATACACTTATTAACATCTAGCTAGTAAGCAAAAACAGAATTTGTAGTACAAGACAGTGTGACTCACCCGAAGTTGTAAGGACGTAGTATATCTGGACAGGTATTTAGGTGCTTGAAGAACTCTAGGAAGATTTTCTCGGTGTCTTTTCATTCCCATTGACGCGTCCATGTCTCTTGATTAATGGTATTTGGGTCAATGAACCCAATGCCATAGCGTCCCGCTTTTTTCATTTCATAGATCTTCATTCTGCATAATACCACAGAAAAGAATATAGTGAGGACAATTACAAGTAATGATCAACAAGCACTACATCTGGCTAGAGACTTAACTGAATTACAGAAAGAAATCACTTACAGACAATAGCAACTAACGATAGATTTGTCGAGTGCGTCTTGATTGAATAACTGAAACAGTTCTGTAAACTTGACATACAGAGCATTTTCATTGTAGTAATGCTCTGACCTGACTCTCACCATGAGGGACTCTCGATCGGTAGTATTGGTTTCTTTCATGTAACATTCATGCAATTCATACATTCTCGTTGAGAGCTTATTAACCTCCTCAGGCTTGACCATAGGTTGGTCGCGGACATATTTCCGTTTTACTTCATCATCTTTAATCGTATCCATGGGCTCGAGCTTTAGGAGTTGATAAACAGTGACACCGGCCTCTTCAGCCATCCTTCTATGAGCGTCGGTTATTACCAGCTGATTGGCGCCGGTACTCACATGTGTTGGTGGTAGCGGGGGGATCGATTGCACCGCCTGTTCTCCCAGCTGGGGAACAATTTCCCCGCTTTTTTGGCAGCTTCTTGGCTTGAGCTCGAGCTCGACTCCTTTTTTTTGTGCTTGATATGACTTCTTGATTTGGCGCTCATAGTTTGAGTCAACATGCTTGAGAGCTGGTGCTTTAGCCATACGAATAAAGTGGTCAACAATATGCTCAGGTACTTTCTCCTTTGGCGGCGGTGCCGATTTCGGTCCAAAGTGGGTCCTCAGTTGGGCTTGCACTTCGGCTTCGTTTTCCTCCTCAGTCAGGTCGTAAGGCCGACGAGGAAGAGGCTTGAGGCTTGGACGAAATTGGTATCTCTTGCCTCCTATACTTGTACCGCTAACCGTCGTAGCTGCGGCGGCTCTCTTCCGCTGTTGCTTAGGCGGCAGAGCCCGCTGAGGCAGCGGAGACGCCTGATGTGGTGCCTGTCTTGGAAGAGGAGGACTGGGCTGACGTGGTGCTGGACTCGGAGGAGGAGTGGGCTAGCGCGTTGGCGGACTTGGAGGAGCAGGAGTCTGCAGAGGTGGTGGCTGACTTGAAGAAGATGGATTCTGTTGACGCGGTGGCGAACTTGGAGGAGGAGCCGACTGACGTGGTGTCGGTGGCCTTGGAAAGACGATGCAATCCTTTCTCCATAGAATGATACGATGTATGGCCTCTCCCAGTGTGCGCTCGTCGTCACCTCCAGGAATGTCAAGCTCTAGCCCCGAATATTGTGCCACCACGACACAAGCACACACAGCTGGAATCGGATTGCAATGGAAGGTTGCTTCAGGGAGATTTGTATAAGCAACGCCGTCCGTCACCTTCATGGATATGTTATTCATTTTAAAGTGTAGCTCACAATTAGTGTTATTCATGATGTCATCCACAGGGTATCTATCCAGCAGTGCCTCATCGCCCGGGGCGGAACCCACGCTGCTTCTCGGCATGGATGGGACGGTGCTATCCAATGATGGATCCGCTAGATGCTGCCGCTGCTGAGACCCCCTTTCCTGGCTAAGTGAGTCGATCTGCTGCTGCTGCCACTAGAAAGCAAGTGCTAACTCTGCGTGCCTTGATTCTAGGCCTTGAAGGTGGTATGCTTCCTGCTTCCTCTGCTCCTCCTCCAGCTTCCTCTTCTTCTCCTCCTCCATCTTTTTTCTTGCATGGCTTCTGTAGTCGGTGTTCCAGTCCGCAAACCCCTCAAACCACGGAACAACCCCTTTGCCTCGTGTTCTTCCCGGGTGTTCAGGGTTCTTCAGTGCATTCATAAGCTCGTCGTTCTCCCTGTTGGCGTGAACACCCCGGTTCGATCCTCTTCTATTGCAACAATTAAATCGAGGTCGACTCCTTTAAGACTTGCCCGCTCTAAAACCTCGTTTGTCTTTGGATCCAACGTCCCCCCATGCACATAGAACCAAGTCCTGCACCTGGGGGCAGCTCAATATAACTGGAGTGACCCCTGCATCCATCATCTGTTTCTCAGAGAGATCCCACTTAGGCCGGGCCACCTCGTAGCCACCTAGCCCCAGCTTATGGTGCCATATCTTTTTCGCGGCACTGATCTTGTTTATTCTCGACCGTTCCTGAGCTACTTCCGATTCCTTGAATTTTACGAAACTGTCCCAGTGATCTCTTGCCTTCTCTAGTGTTCCCTTGAATTATGGAGTCTTCTTTCCTCCTTCGAAGTACTTGTTTCATATAGTTTTCTTGTGGTTGTTGAATGCTATCGCCATTTTCCTAAGAGCAGCGTTCTTGACTTTCTCCATATCTTTTTTTAGAAAAGGAGGATGACCCCCGGCCTCTGCATCTGGATGATGCATGCGGCCACTTTATTAATTATTCTCACAAGACCTTACAGAGTCATACAATAGTAAGACTGAAGCCACCGTCTAAGCAACAGCTATCGCTACACCTATCCAATTGATGAAGGGGTGCTGATAGTCTAGGCCTAATACCAAACAGACATCGCAGCCTAACCTAAACATCTAAGACTTGAGGTCCCAACCAGGACGCTTGCCTGGTAGGGGGCACCTACCAGTCTGGCGCACTCCTCAACCAGGACGCCTGCTGGGTATGGGGCCGCCGCAGCCACCTGCCATGAGTCCATCTTTAGAGATGTGTTGTTGCATCTACCGTGCCAGGTCTCTCAGCCATCAACGCCACCATGACGCCAGACAGCGTCGTCCTCCTGCGCGAGTCCATCCTCCCACATCGAATTCCGAATCTGCACTGCGCCACGCCGTCCAGATCCTTCACCATCTATGTATGGATGAAGCACCGCTCCACCAAAGAAGCCGTCCGTTGGTCCTGCGAAGCTGAGTGCACCTCCAAGAATGCCGCCCCCAAGGGGGTTACGACACATGATTGCCGCCAACATCCGATCAACTGATCTAGGGTTTCCCCCGGAGGTACTGAGTGGAGTTGTGAGCTTCACCTCGATGATGCCTTCATGAAGGAAACGATGATAAGGGCATCATCATCACCGGCTCCTGCCATCGACCGAAGATCAGGTTTTCACCCGGATCCGTCCCAAGAAATCCACCCAACAACCTGTGCACCGTCTCGACAGCCTTCAAAGCCCTAGATCCAGCCGCCTAGATCCGGCAACCAACCGCAGCAACAGTGCCACCGTGGGATCCCTGGCGCATCGGCCACTGCCTGAGTGTGCCACCACTGGAGCCTAGGAGGAGGGCTCCCACCCCGCCTCACCAAGCCGCGAGAGCCGCCGAGAAGGATCATGTGCGCTCGTCGCCGTCTCTGATCCGAACCAATCCATAGCATATCGCCGTCACAGATCCGCCTTGGACAGGGACTGCACCACGCCATGCCACCGCGGGAAGCCTGAGCTTCACCGGCCTCCACCCTCCAGGGGCGTCGCCCCGGGATCCAGATAATACTTTGTCGCTGCCACCGGCCAAGTTTCGCCGCCGGTCACTGCATGACCATGCGAGCACAGCCAGCCGGCCGACCAACTCCGATGAAGAAGATGGCCACCACCAGCAAGCCTAGGGTCGGTGCCCCAGACATCCTCGTGTTGCAGATCAGGTCCAGGAGCAGTGCCCCGCCGACGGTGATTGAGAGCGGTAGCAAAACAAATTAGCCTAACATGAGTCAAAGCCAGATCCGCTGTTGCTAGTGCCGTCCTCCCCCAGTTGCCACCGCACCACTTCCATGTCGCCACCGATCTGCGCCATCGCCGCCGATCTAGCCGGAGAGGAGCGCCCCCTCACAACCAGATCAAGATCCGGGGAGAAACTGCCGCCGCCGCCACGCCACAAGGGCTTTGCCCTGTGACGCCCCGAGCGACGGCGGTGGAGGGGGGCGGAGGAGGGGCGATGCTGTAGGAGGAGGGCGGGGGCTCCCCGGTGCGGGGCAGCGCCGCCGCACGGGGGAGGGACGGGAGGGGGGACGGGCTATGCCATGGCACCCCGCTGGCGACTTTCTCCATATCTGCATATGTGAAATGACCTGGTAGCGTGAAATGTGACATGAGAGATTCCCAAAGCCGATCTTTTGCTCCTTCGTTGACAAAAGTAAGATTTGGACGTTCCTTTGCTGGCTTCTTCCGTTCTTGAATGGAGATAGGGATTTGGTCCTTGACAAGAACTCCGCACTGACGAATGAACTTGCCCTCATTCTTCTTAGGCTCGCGCGATTCGCCATTAGATTTGATGGCATCGATGTTGTATTTTACGCCATCCTTCAACTTTTTGGCCGGGCCTCACACTGTCTTGCTGCCTGTAGAAGATTTGCTCGATCCGGAGGGCTGAAAGAAGAAAGCTCAATTCGTTAATATATATAACGCAAAACAAACTCTATATATGATACCATTTGGGCCAGTTCCACTATGTTGTATTAACAGGACAACCACTTGGAAAAGAAAAACAATACATATCACCTAATTTGTGCAGGGAAGACCGCTGATGCACACGAAGCCTTAGTATGACTTTCACTTTGACGAAATTTCACTATAACTTTGGAAATTCTAATCATTTTGGTCGATAGTGAAATGATTGTTTTTGGATAAAAAAATCAGCAAATAACTTAGCACACGCAAAAAAATAAATTATTTTAATATTTTCTCAAAATATTTGGTTTGATTTCAATCAAACTCAAGCGATATTTTTCATCCTTTGGCGAAAACGAAACCTGAAACAAGAGGAAGAGGATGAAGACCACATCCTCCAACAATATGAATCTGTGAGAAAAATAGCCATAGGAGGCCCATTGACACCGTCCACATGACCTTTGCTCAGGCTAGCCATTGGAAAGAAGGATGATGAAAAGAGTGTGCAGCTGGCAATGGCTAGGAATATCCGCCCGAGCTGCCTCCAAGGCGACGGGAGGGCATCCCTTTCCAGCTATGCAATTTAGTCTTGTACACCCCTCTCGAACAACCCCAGGATGCCTTAGCATGGTTTTCACTTCAAATGAAACCTAATTGAAAAAAAAAATCCATTTTCGTGGATACTGTAACAATTGCCTTTGGATGAAATATTTCTGCCATCACCGTAGCACACACAAAATTTTCAGACCATTTATTGATTTTTCAAACATACTTGGTTGGATTTGAAACATACTCTAGCTGGGAACTCGGTCCTTTTGCCAAAACCAAAACTGAATCAGTGAAATTGAGTCATCTCCGTTGTTATTGGAATTTTTTGGAGTCTGGTTACATTGTTTCTGCATTGGCTTGACTGACATGAATGATGTGCAACCTGTTTTGATAGATACTCTCTCCGTTTCAAAATAAGTGTCATGATTTTAGTTTAGTTTTGAACTAAAACCATGACACTTATTTTACAACAGAGGGAGTATTTAGCATCCCGCAGGTGTTAACGTGTCTTCAAGTACCGGTCACTGTGTTTCTCACAGGCGGATGGTAAAGAAGAATATTTTTCTTCCTGAAACCATTACAAGGGGAAAGGCTCCCAACCTAAATATATTTCAAAAAGAGTTTTTTTTACACGAGGGTTATAGGGCACGAGATGGTAAAAAAGAATGTGACAGCTCAAATTTGTCTCGTCTACTTCTAATTTTTTTGAAACGAGGCAAAAGTTTTGTCATTTTCATTGATTAAGAAGAAGAGAGTTGTCCGGTTAATTAAAGGAACACCGGGCAAAAACCTAGATTACAAACCCCACCAGAGGGACACGCGGACGACCTGGCCATAAACGCCAAACAGTCGACCAAAGCATCGAGGACAAGGCAGGTTCGATTTTGCTAATGAGCTTCACAAAGAAATTTGCAAGCCTCGCACCGACTTAGTCCAGTGCAACATCCGGAGAGCACCGCCCGCTAAGCACCGCCCTCATGGAGTCATCGTTGCCGCAGTGGCCCCGCTGCCCGCAGCTTGGACTTCTCTGTCACAGCCAGAAATCAGCATAGACGCACCCATGGAGTCTCGTCTACTTCTTCATCTGGAGTTTCTTGTGTGTGTTGCTCGGCACTGATCTTCGTTTGTCCCTTTGCCCGGTACTGAATTTTCTCTGAATTAAACGAATGTGTTGTTTGCTCAACAGAAATGAAGTGCAAGTCAAAACTACGATTAACTTTATTTTAGAAATTACGCGGCAAAGTCGTTGTAGTATAGTGGTAAGTATTCCCGCCTGTCACGCGGGTGACCCGGGTTCGATCCCCGGCAACGGCGCATTTTTAATTTGTTTTTTTATCCTTTTAAGTCATCGTTTGCCTTTATCTTTGCGTTCATTTCGCTGAACAGTTCGTTCGGCGGGTTATATGGGCCAAAACCGCTACCGGGCTAACAAACTCCGTCAATTCGCCCTTTAGCCTAAAATATATGCTAAGACTACATCTCGCTTAAAGCGAGGGTTTCTTTGGTCTCATCTGAAGCATTTTCGTCCCCGCTACAATACTGGGCCGGCTCGTTTCCTGTTTGTTTTTTTCCATTCGCTGTAGTCATTACGTCAACCGGTAAAACTTATTTTAGAGAGAAAAACTGGAAGAAACCATTACGTCAAACGCTAGAATTGATATACATTTAACATTTTTTAAATGTCTGATTAACGTTTTACAAATAATTTTTTAATATTTTCTCAAATGCCTGATTAACAAATTTTGAATAGATGATCAACTTTTCACATACATTGTACTCCCTCACATATGAAAAATATAAGTCAAACATGTGCATGTTCGACCAAGTCACTAGAAAAATAAATATCTACAAAGCCAAAATTTATATATTTTAATACATCATGAAAAGTATTTCATATTTTGTCTATGAGGCATTGATGATGTTGATATTTTTTCTAAAATCTTGGTCAAACATACAACTGTTTGACTTGCATGAAAATTGATGCACATTATATTCTGGAATGCAGGGAGTATGTGTTTTGTATACATAAGAAACATTTTGTTTTTACATATTTAACATTTTTAGTTTGCTTGGCTAACATTTGTTTTCAATTTTTTTAATGTGAAGTGTTATTTAGTATATTTATTTACAGTATTATGAAATATAAACGAAGTAAAGAAAAAGATATAAAAATAAAAAATAACGTGAAAAAACAAACAATAGACCGTGGCCTACTGGGCTCCTGGGCAGGCCCATTTCGGGATGCGCCTTATGCGAGATGTGGCGCAGCCCTTAAAATTTGTTTTTTTACGAATATCCTAAAAAAGTTACCACAACGCCAACAGCGACTCGTAGTGAGACGGCACAATTATGTTTCCTTAGGCAGCACTCCACGGGAGCCCCTATATCTCGCATTCAGCGAATCTAGCTTCAGAAAACTTACCACAACGCCAACGGTGACTCGTGATGTGTCGGCACACGTGAGTGGGAGGCCACAGCCTCTTTTCTTCAGTTCTTTATTTTATTTTTTCTGTTTTTGTTTTGTGTTTATTATTGTATTTTGTTTATACTTTAGAAAAAATAAGTAGATATTACAAAAAAAGCAACCTACAAAATAGTTTAAAAAATATTGTACAAGTATTTGAAAAATGTTGAACCAATATTTAAAATTGTGGAACAAGCATTCGGACAATATTAAATGTGTATATGAAAATTGTCCATTATGTATTAAAAAATGATGAATTTGTTTTGATCATGTATATAAAAATATAAATCTAGTATTTGAAAAAAGTACAACATGTATTTAACAAAGATTAACCAAGCATTTGGGAAATGTCAAATATGTATAAAAAATTGTTGACCATGTATTAGAGAAATGATGAAAAAAATGACCATGTATATAAAAATATTAATCAAGCATTTGACAAAATGATGAACAAGTATTTAAAAAATGTTAATCAAGCATTTGGAAAATGTTAAATGTGTCTAGAAAAATTGTTGACCCTTTAATCAAATAAAAAGATTAATATTTTTATTTGAAAGCTATTAATCAAGCATTTATAAAAGTTGTTAAAAATGGATAGAAGAAAATGTTGATCGATAGTGCATTCAGAAGATATTAATCTTGTTTGAAAAATGTTAATCAATCATTTGAATTTTTTCTAAATGTGTATAAAAATGTTTATCATATATTTAAAGTAATTAATTTGTATTGTAAAAATGTTAAACATGTAGTACAAAAATGTTGTTCATGTATACAAGAAATGTAGAATGAAAATGATAAAGAAACAGAAAACACCTAAAAATGAAAACCTAAAAGGAAAAAAAATATTAAGCCAAAGAAAAGATAAAAATAAACAGAAGGGAATAATTGAAAACCAAGGAAGAACGTAAAAACCAAGGGAAAAGAAAGAAAATAAAAAAAGTAAAAGAAAATAGTAGGAAACCATTGAAACCGGAAAGAACCGAAGAAGAAAAATAAAAAACAACCCACTGATCTACAGGCTACAGCGAGCGACACACTCGAGCCAACCAAAGAAACGTAACGAACGAAAAAAAACTACATCGAAGGATATAGTCTTTTTTCTAGAATCATGGCGAAGTTTATTGCATAAGTTCAATGTTTACAGGGATACATAAATGAGCAGGTGGTGCAGCAAACCACACATGCCGACTTATATCAAGAGACGCAGCCATACAAGCTAGTCTATGAGGCTCTCTATTACATTCGCGCTGTTCATGACTAAAACAACAAGCCCTATATAATTTGCTTCGCTCTTTGATCTCTTGAAACACCATACAATGTCCACCGAGGTTCTTTGGCTCTTCGATTTCCCGGACGATGCTCAGTCAGTCCATAGCCACTTGTATTATTTCCAGGCCTAGATCCTTGCTTAACGCTAGTGCTTCTCGACAAGCTAGTGCCTCCAAGGTTTCTACATCTGTGATGCCCTCAAACACAATGTCGAGCCCCCCGGAAGCGCCCTTGTTCATCACGACACACAACCCCTACAGCCCCTCTACATTGCATCTTTGCCATAGCTCCATCAGCATTAATCTTGTAGGTAACGTAAAATGAAACCAGGTCGGCCCAATACTACGCGTGGGGAGGGAAAACCATCAGCCAGAGCTGCTACCGTCTCGCTTTGCGTGACATAGCTCTCACGGTCTGGCTGGCCCAAGTGCTCATTTTAATGTTTTTTCCAAACCAGGTTTTCTCTTCTTTTTTTCTCATCCTTTTTTACTTACAGTTTTTTTAGATCTTTTCTTTTTAGTTTTATCGTTCACTTTTATTCTTTGTATTTCGTTTTTTGGTTCCAAATTTGCAAACATTTTCTGAAATCTGGGAAGATTCTTTTAAATTCAAAATTTATTCACCTATTTAAAAGAAATACATTGAATTGAAAAAATGTTAACCATATCTGAATAGGATCATTGAATTCAAAAAATGTTCCTGAATTCAAGAAAATTCTCCAAATTCAGAATAATTTTAAATAATTTAATTTTTTTGATCAAATACAAAATTCAAAATTCGAACCTATATTTAAAAATGTTCGTAATAAATGTAAATTTTCTTCACAAAAATTCAAAAAGGGTCCATTTTCTAGAATTTGTGAACATTTCTGAATTCATTAACATTTTTGAATTTCTTGAAATTATTTTCGCATTACTTAATATCTTGTTGAAATTCTATACTTTCTTACAAATCCAGAGATTGTTTAAATAATAATAAAAACAGAAAATAAACGAAACAAGAAACATAAAAAATAGAGGAGACTTGTCCCGTACCTTGGCTGGCCCAAGGTCGCGCTTGGAAAATGTTAAATCCGATTCTTTTTCCTGTTTTTTTTTCATCCGGTTTTTCAGCAGTTTTTATTTTTCTATTTACTAGCAAACTGACCCATGCGTTGCAACGTGAAAAAAGAAATCCTTATCGTCAAAAATAATTTTGCAAAGAAAAATTCGCCGCAGCACATTCTCGGTGGAGCAATAGTCTTTCTCAAATGTGCCCATGTGTTGCAACGGGAGAAAACACAATAAAGCGACCCAAAACCCTGCCCATTTGCTCCACCCACACACACAGGTCCACGTCCTCTATTTCCACATCCTTCATTTGAACACAACACCCCACTCGTGTTACGGCTTATTCTCTCTCTATGTATTTTGTTGATTGCAATGAATGAAAACATATTAGAAACTAAAATAATGTAACTAAAAATCAAGTGTCCACAATATTCTCATAAAATGCAAATGTTGAAAGGCTACGCTACACAATATAGTATAAAGCGGAATTAACATCGGGGCTAGATTTGCCAATACACCAAGGAAATGTTGTGCTAATAAGTTTGCCAGGAATATGTTAGAAAAGCGACAAAAGCGCTAGCACATCACTCATAAAAATAGGTGGATACAACATATTGTGCAAATTAGCTAAAGAATCACCCTCATACAAAAATATAGCGGTCAGAAAACAGACAGAAGCCACGCGCGAAAAAAAAAACAATATGATATTTTGACTAAATGTTCTACTCAGTAAATTCACACCATTATTTAATTATGTTTTTGTTAGCCCCCTTCATGCATGTCGCAATATCAGGGCT
The DNA here is from genome assembly GCF_018294505.1 of Triticum aestivum. Taxonomy (NCBI): domain Eukaryota; kingdom Viridiplantae; phylum Streptophyta; class Magnoliopsida; order Poales; family Poaceae; genus Triticum; species Triticum aestivum. The sequence goes on from NC_057795.1 coordinate 43,599,741, forward strand.
TATTTTTTTTGCCTATTTAATGGATCTGTCCTTTCCCCCATCAACCGTTCATGCAAGTCCCTCTCTTTAATGAGAAACACTCCCTATCATACATCTGATAGGAAGAAAACATCAAACTGATCGCTTGCTGTTGATCCTTGCAATATCTGACGGCCTACAGCACCCTAAAAAAACTTTGTCCACACAACACGCAAGAACGTACGCTAATCTAACTGTCCCCATAACTTCCGTCTTCATTTTATCCCCAAAATATCGCACCTCTTGTTTCTGTCCCTTCTCAGCTCACCGACGAGAGATCCGGCCGCGTGCGCTGCCAGCTTCCTCCTCTAATCTGACGGCCAGTATGCATCTGATCGAATGGCCATGGACCGGTCTGATACGAAGCAAGCATCAGTAGTCTGATGCCTAGTGCTTCCCCTCTTTAATTCCGTTTCACCACGCATGCCAGACCCATTTACTGGGTCTTTCCTTTCTCTCATTGCCCACCATAATCTCCCACAAATATGCAAGTCCCTCTTTAATTCCTTTTTTTGTTAGCGATTTTCTATTCTGCCATTTCCCTCATAATGTCCCATCTCGCCTCTGTGTACTGATTTTCTAGTCTATTTGTTAATTTAGACACGTGCTAATGTATATAATTTGGTAAAGTTTGATGTAAAAATCCATACGGGACTATTTAATGGATAAACCAAAATTACTGTTATCTTGCCTCGCTTAGGCCTTGGATTGGAAGAACAAGCCCAAATAGAGGTGAGCTGCATAGTTAGGCCGACACAAGGCCCATCTCCCCCTCAACCCTAGCGTCACGGGGGAGCATCTGTTCGATGGCAAATCCTATTTGACGCCTGCAGGCGTCAAAAAGACGTGGCTTCGCTGAAGCCTGGCCACCCTCGCTCCAGTTTTGGGCCAGCCCACGGTCGCTCTGACTTTTCTTCTTTTTCCTGCTTCTTTCATTTTGTTTCTGTTTCTTTTTTTTCTTTCCTTTTTACTTTTTGTTTCATTTTTCGTGTCTTATGCACAGTTCATTGCAAGTGTAAAAAATGTTCTTCTATATTTAAGAAAATGTTCACCCTATATTAAGAAAAGGCTCAACATATTTTTCGAAAATGTTCATTGTGTATTTAAGAAAAATTCAACATATATTAACAAATAATTTCAATGTGTACTTAAATATGGTTCAGCGTATATCACTAAAACTTTTAGTGTGTATTTAAATATTGTTCAGCGTATATCACTAAAATGTTCAATGTGTACTTAAATATTTGTTCAGCGTATATCACAAAATGTTTAGTGTGTATTTAAAATTTGTTCAGCCTATATCACAAAATGTTCAATGTATATTTAAAAATTGTTCATCATTTGGAAATTCAAAATGGTGGTTCATGTTTTCAATAATTTTCACATTTTTAAAGTTTGATTGAATTTGTAAATTTCTTCACGATTTTCATTCATTTATTCAAAAACTTTCATTTTTTACCTGAAGAAATGTTGAAAAGTTTGAGAAAAGAAACGGATCTGCCATGTACATAGTACTTTAACTGATCAGGCGATGCAAATTGGTTCTTAAATCCTGGCGCTGCAATTCTAGCACTAACTCGTGTGGTCTATTGGTTTCGAAGAGGTATCACCTATCGGGAGGTCACGAGTTCAAGTTCTCACTATCGCAACTGCTTTCTGTCTAGTTTTTTTGCGCGGGCCGGCCCATTCGCGGTTCTCTTCAGCGAAAGGTCGTCATTTTGACGCTAACGGGCGTCGAGTAGGGACTCTCCTGGGGAGCTCCTATGCGCCGCTCATTGCGGCAAACAGTCGGCCGCCCGCACAGGAGTGCTCCGACTGGGCCGGCCCATGTATAGCGCAAAAAAATCCCCAAAAAGAAGTAAAATGTAGCGGCTAGGGATCAAACACAGGCCACACAGTTGATTACACGAGATGCTAGCCACCACACCAACTGGGAGTTCATGGTAACTATCTGCGTGCATCACTTTTAATATACTGTGATAGTATAATGTACAGATTTGCAGGATCATATTTGCAGTAGCGTACATATTTTTCAATTTTGCACACATTTTAGAAAACACGAACAATTTTTTGGAAAATTTCAGATTTCGGAATAGTTTTTGAATTACATAAAAGAATTAGAATTGCATGCAGTTTTTGAAAATTTCAGAAGATTTTTGAGAAACAAGAACAAATTTGTAAACATGTTTTTTTTAAATGACAAACATTTTTTGAAATGTTTCATACATTTTCTGAAACGGAGAACAAATTTTAAAGAACAAAGATTTTTTGAATCTTGAGAACAAACTTTGAAATAGAGAACAAATTTGAAAGCATGAACTTTTTTGAATCTTGAGAACAAATTTTAAAAGGGAGAACAAATTTGGGAGCGCAAATAATTTTTTAAAGCACAAACATTTTTTTAATCTTGAGAACTAATTTTAAAATGGAGAACAAATTTGAAAAATCCCGAACAAATTTGGAATTGTGAAAAAAAACTAAAGCACAAACATTTTTTTAATCTTGAGAACTAATTTTAAAATGGAGAACAATTTTGAAAAATTCCGAACAAATTTGGAAGTGCGAACATTTTATGAAAACGGGAACAAAAATTGAAATCCGGTACATTTCTGCATTTCGAAACTTTTCAACTATTTGTGTAACGAGAACAATGTTTGAATCTTGAGAACTTCTTTTGAAACTTCAACATTTTATGAAAACACGATTTTTTTTGAATATTTTGAAATTCTTTTGATAAAAAAAAGAAGAAAAGGAAAGGAAAAAGAAATAAAAAAACCAAAGAAAGAAAGGAAACAGAAAAATCGAAAAAAGAAAAAAGAAACAGAAATAAATAAAAACGAAAAGAAGAAGAAAAGAAAAAAGAAAACTAGAAAACAAAGGAAAAATAAAAAGAGAAACAAAAAAATAAGAAGAAGAAAGGAAAAGGAAAACGAAAAAACACAGGAAAAAACTGGGTTCAGATTTGGGCGTACTGTGTAAAGCTTGAACTGGGCCGGCCCATCTCCTGTCTCAAGCATGCTTGCCCTCTGCGAATCCCCGGCACTTCGCCGCAGCGAGCGGCGAATAGGGTTTTCCACTCTCCTGTTCGATCCCCGTCTCCCCCGAGCGCAGTCACGCGCAGGAGACGGCAGCGCCCACTCCCGATCCCCCTCTCTCCCTCGATCCCTCCCATGGCGCCACCATCCTCGGGAGGGAACTGCGCCTCCCATGCTCGCGCACCGACCCACCGCCCCACTTCCATTCCAGTGGAGCTCCGTTGCCCTTCTCAGCCCCCTGTTTCTCCCCCTCGCCTCGGCTTCGTGCGCGGACCCGACCTTCGCGGCCATGGCCGGCAGCCGAGCAGCCCCTGCCAAGCCCCTCCCGTCGTCCTCGGCCCCGGCTACCTCTACCATGCGCGCGCGACCAGCACCACCTTGGTCCACCGAGTCGCCCTGCTCATCTCATCTCTGTTTTCCCTCAAAACGTTTTTTCCAGATCCACTAAAGTAGGGAGTGCGGGTTCAATATAAAAAAGCAAAGGAACCTTTGTGTAAAAAAGCCACGACGGTGAACCTTAGGGAGAGATTTTACTTGTTTGATTTCCTTTTCCGTTTTCCTGTTTTTTTCTTGTTTCTTCTGTTTTTTTTTATTTTCTCTATTTTGATTTTGCATTTTTTTCTGTACAATATTTTCTTTCAATATATAAGATGAACAATTCTGAAATACGTATTGAACATTTTTCTAATATACATTGTACTTTTCTAATATAGAGTGAACTTTTTTAATGTATGACACCATTTTTTAAGGGTGTGTCTAGGGTACATCTAGATTTGATGTAGTTATTGCACATGTAAGTGAGTGAATCAAGTATAAAGAAAAAAAGAAAAAAAGAAAAAATATATCCGCACGAATCTTCCTGCTCGAAGCGTTTTCTTTCTTCTTCTCTGTAGCATGTGCAGAAACCTACAGCAGGAAGCTCCGCTCGCCTCCCATGGTGGCTAGGACTGGCCAAAGCAGTAGGGGGTATCATGGGTTCCCAAAATTTATCTGGGGCGGCCGCACCTACACGACCCCATGCTGGATCCGCCCCTGCATAGGCATCGCCACTCACGTTATCAAGGCCCAAGTGGTCCTAAAGTTTGGTTTGGAGGCCAATCATTTTGCTTCAATTGTAGAGAGGCTGAACGGCACACTATGTTGTTTATCCTTGGTTGTTTGGCTTTGATGGCTTCCCTAACGGTGCTATGGTGATATGGTGGAGCTTGGGGATGGTGTCTGTGACATCATGAACGAGGTGGCTCGGCAACGTCTTCCGGAATTAAGTCATTCTCATTTTGTCTTTGCCGCGACGGCTGATCAATCACCGCCATCGATAAGTGAGTGGAGTTTCAGCTCCAAGGAGCAATGCGTGCTAGCACTGGCGGAGCTATGTATTAGCAAAATCGGCCATGGGCCGCCCAGGCCATTGGAAATGCACTGCAGATTGACAGTAATTTGGGCCATGAGAATAAAAATAACGGGCCTTTGTTTGTACCGGCCCGCCCAGGTTTGGTACTGTAGCTCCGCCAAGTCATGATGTGGGCTATGTACTTGTGCTAGTTGACACTAACCTTATGGAGGCGGCATGCTTCTCCAAGTTCTCCCGGGAGATGGTAGTAACTAGATCTACGTCGCGTCAAGCCCGGGGTGAAACCCCTACAAATATGCACGAAGATGATTGTCTCCGTCTTTTGAGGTTGGCTTTAATTGTGGTGATCAATGCAAACAATCGGCAAAGGGCATATGCTATTTTGGCAAACCAACAGTCGACTTCGGGTGAAGTCCTTGGCCCAGACGCCAATGAGAGCAAGGAGATAATGGTGCCGAAAGGCCCAAAGGATCTGTCTACAGATTTTTCTTGTTTTGGGATTCCAACAACAACAACAACAATCTTTGGTCCAAAGCAGCGGCGAGTCTACTGGACAGGCTTAAACAGGCTCAAGCCTGCCCTCCAATAAACAATACTTTTTTACTAGTACTACTACTACTTTCATCCCAGCTCAATAGTACATATGTTATCGAGACATGCACAACGAACAGGCACCTCAAACTAATATCCATCCTCCATCTACTGTGTAATTACTAGTTCATGTACTGTTAACCAATTTGCAAAAAAGAGAGTACAAAAAATGAGTATGCATGTATGTACCCTTCACGCTGAACCTGAACCTATCCCAACTAATATGAACCTAGATACCCTTCCCTTTGCTATTGTGAGTGTAATCCCTCCCACTTATATGGACGACAAGATGGGGAGATAATGGTTATTTTGCAAGATATATTCAAATTTTGATTCAAAATTTCATATATATTTTTCAAAAATACTAGAAAAAATCTAGTTAATGCCAAAAAATTTAGTAATTTGGGAAATTCTGAGCTTATTTTGATTAATTTTTCTCTCTAAAAGAGAGCCTAGTTTTCTCGCCGTTCAATTGAGCCTACCCTTCATTTTCTTTGTAGATTCGCCACTGGTCCAAAGCAAGTTGGGTATGAAAAATGGACGATTGTTCGCAACAATGAATAATGTTCATATGTACATTGCACCATAGAGAACAGTTACCTTGCACTATACAGATACATAACATATATACTCGAGCCACTACCCCACGTAGACAAATTTGTTGTTAACCGAATGGAGAATCTTTTACCATGATCAAATTTGTTGTATACTATCAGGATTGATGCAGGCCAATCGGATCAAAGCTGCCTGGCTGGGCAGTCACACACACTTGCATTGCATGCATGTCGATCTTGATTCGAACTGTGGGATCATGCATGGCTTTTCCAGACGGATCCAAGATTATTTATTTATTTTACATAGGTGCTTAGGCGGCGTTGTTGCCGCCGTGGAGGTCCTCGAAGCTCCATTCCCGGCGGATGGCGCCGCTGCGCCGGAGACGCGGCGTCTGCGGGGCCGCGTCGCCGAGCCGCGCCACGTCCACGTCCGCCACCGACGACTTGCACTTGCGCACCATCTTCTTGATCATCGTCTTGGTCGCCGCCGCCGCCCTCTTGGTCGGCGTTGTGGCCTGCTTCTGCATCTGCTTCTGCTGCTGATGCTGCCCCTCCCCTTCCTCCGGCTCCTCCTCCTCTATAGGGCCGTTGTCGTCGGCGTGCAGCATCATGGCCGCCGAGCCGGGCGTCCTCACGGGGGCGAACCGCGACTGCGTCGGCTTCCCGTCCGCCGGGAAGCCCCGCTGCAGCGCCGTGCAGCAGGTGGCCGTCTGCGGCTGCGGCGGGCCGTCGTCGACGGCGCCGGCGCCGCGGCTGGGCGCCATGTTACACGTCAGGTGCGCCGACATGCTCTTGCTGCCGTTCGCCTTCATCGATCCCCGCGCCGCGCCTGCGCAGGTACGTGGGTCGAACAGGAACGCGCGTAGTAATTAGTTGGACAGAACGAGGAACGTCCGGCCGGTGAGCTCCATGGATGGATCCATTTTATCCTCTGCATGCATGCTAGGCGACACCCGACCTCCGCGGGCTAATTATGGACGTGTGCACCTAAATCTGGATGGACATAGCTGCAACACGTGTCTCTATTTTTTTTTTCAAAGTATACACTTTAGTAGAGGAGTATATACAACGTTCCTCCAAATACTCGCCACAATTCTCGTTCAATTATGGCTCCTATCTTACTTGAAATTGGAGAGCTAGTTAGCAATTTCTCTTTGTTTAATGTACTTCATATAAATCATTCAGCTAACGTTCCGGCTCATCTTTGTGTTAAACATGCCTGCACATTGAATGTGACCGAATGCTGGCTGGCTCGATGTGATACGTAGCTTCCTAGTGACTAGCTTGATGGTTGATTGTCCTAGGTCTGCTGTGATTTAGTAAAGCTCTCTTGATTACCGCAAAAAAAGATTTTCTTTTAGAAAAAGGCTAGCTCTCAGCTGCGTCGTGCCGTCCGCCGCCGCGCGCGCCTGACACATGTCCTTGCAGGAGCTCAGTCAGATTTTGCAACGTGTTGCAAGTCGTGTCGTCTGCTGCCCCGTGTGCCTGGCACATGTCTTTGTGGGAGCTCATTCGGATTTTACAATGCGGGTCATGCTGCAATTGCAACACAGGTCATGTTCAAAGGAACAGGCAGTGCGAGGCGTGTTATACGTGTCCGTGTGACCGTGTGGGCGCTCAGCATGTGCTTGCAACATGGCTCATGTTGCAAAGGACGAGGGTAGCGTGTGACGCGTGTGTGGGGGCTCAGCCTGAAATTGCAACATGGCCAATGTGTAGTTGCAACACGAGGCATGCTGCAAAGGACAGGGTAGCAGCCGAGATGGTTGAAACATAGACCACGTTGTAACAAAGATGTTGTTTTACATGAACATTAGGAAATGGTTCAACAGAGCGCAACACGCTTCGTGTTGCAAAGCCCTGAGCACAACACCAGCCATTTCGCAAAAGGTTCGTCGTCTGTCTCGCAGGCCATCCAATGACTGTCCAGGCGGTCGATATGATTCGGTTATCATCTTGCTGGCAAAAATTTAAGTTTCTGAAGAATTTTTTAAGATCTATTGAGGGTATTTAATTTATTTATTTTTCTCTTTTCAACTTTTTCAAAATTTTCAAAAAAACAATATTCGGAATTTCTAGAAAGTTTTCAAAATTTTGAACGAAGGTTAGTGTTTGAAAAAGTATTGGACTTGAAAAATGTTTAGTTTTTAAAAGAATGCTCTAAATTTGGAAAAATCTTCAAAAGTATGAAACGGGTTCAAGTTATCAAAACCAATCGTGATGTATACATTTCTTTCAAAAACCCATTTTAAAAATTGTCCAATTTGCCAAAAAAGTAAAAAATTTGTAAAAATGTTTCCGTTTAAAATACCTATGCTTTTCTAATATTTTTTGTCATTCCCGAAAAATTGCAAACTTTGAAAAATGTTTCTGTGTAAAAACAATATCGAAGCTGTGAAAACATGTTCACGTTAAAATGTTCACAAGTTGAATAAAATATTGAAATATTGGAACACAAATATATTTTCATAAAAAGCAAACTATAAAATATATTATTTCTATATTTTAAAAAATGAAAATAATAAAAATGCTAGAAAAAAGCAGCCACTACAGACATATCAAGCCGGTCTATTAGCTTACGTCGGTCCCTCCATTTGCTACCTTCAGATTGCTCCCTCGCTTGGTGGATATATTAGTTTTCTTTTGTTTTTTTCTACTTTTCGTTTTCTTTTGTTTCTTCACTGGTATTTTTTCATTATATATGTTCTGATCACTATTTTTTTCCATACACCTTGTACAATTTTTGTATACATATGAAACATTATTTTTATGCATGTTCAACATTTAAAAAATACACAATGAACATATACCTAAAATGTATATTTTGATGTTTGCGTTTTTATATAATCAAGAATATTTTTTATACATGGTTAACAATTTTTAAATACATGATTACATTTATAAATACAATGTTTAATGTTTTTTAGAAATATTTGTTTGATGTCTACTTTATGCCACACACATTTGTACATTTTTTATACACAACTGAAATATTTATTTTATATAATTTTAGTTTTTTTGAAATACATGATAAAGATTTTTTTCAAAACACATGTTTTCAACATTGTTGCTTGACTATATATTAAACAGTTTTTTAAAATAAGTGTTGAAATAGTTTTTTGAAATAAGTATTGAAACATTCTTCCAGATGCTATCAACATTTTTTACTAGTTGCACCAACCTATTTTAACACTGCACAAACAATTTTTCTAACATACTATAAAAAAATTATAGTTGCACCAACACTTGTTTTAACACTGCACAAACAGTTTTTTTCAATCTTAAGTATGTTTCTGACATATTGGTAAATTGGAATATTTTTTGGTAAATCTAATAAAAATAAAAAATGAAAATGAAAAGAAAAAGAAAAGCGAGATCAAATGAAAGACCGAACGAAAGGAATGAATGAAAAAGGATTGAGCGAATAGCGCCACAGAGCTGGCCCATTACCACATCGGTTCGTGCAAGTGCAGTTGTTTCGCTAGAAGCGAGACATAGCCTCGTTGTTCTCCTATCCGACGCTTACGGTTTGTCTCGCTATAAGTCAGACATAGCCTGGCAGAAGCTAGTGGGCCGGCCTATTCACGCAGGAAAAACTATAAAAATATACTCTTCACCGATCAAAGAGAATTCAGATGCGACACACACCAGACCCAGCGGCCAAGCTTGTCATCTATCAAAAATGATATCTATTTGACCCTTCTTCTAGACATATAGTATATACCTCAATTAATTAGTTAAAAGTACTTCACAAAAAAAAGATTGAATTCTCCAAAAAATTCAAATATTAGAAAAGATTCATGAAAATAGAAAAAGTTCTTTAATTTCGAAAAAGAGATAATCCATTTATGAAATAGTTCACAAATTTGAAAAAAAAATCATTGATTTTGAGAAAAGTTAACCAATTTAAAAAAAATCATCAAATTTGAAAATTTCAATATTTTTGAAATAAAAGTCAACAAATTTGAAAACATTTCATTGAGTTTAAGAAAAGTTCATCAAATTTGAAAAAAGTTCATCGAATATGATATTTTTAGTCCCCCAAGTTCTAATGAGCAAATTTATTATGATGATAGCATGCCTCCTATTTATGATGATTATATTCATGAAAGTGGATTCAGAGAGGTCATGACTTTATTTAATGAAGATTCCACAATTTCGGAAGAGGGTCCAATTGATTATTGGAACCAAGTTGACATATATGATGATTATTGTGATGACATGTATGCTATAAAGAATAATGATAACCATGAAACTTGTCATCATGATTTTAATTTCAATTGGATTATGCCTCATATGATAGTTATTTTGTTGAATTTGCTCCCACTATTATGGATGAGAAGAATTTTGCTTATGTGGTGAGTAGTAAAATTTCTATGCTTGTGGATCATGAAAAGAATGCTTTATGTGATAGCTACATTGTTGAATTTATTCATGATGTTACTGAAAATTATTATGAGAGAGGAACATATGCTTGTAGGCTTCTCAATAATATCAAGTTTCCTCTCTTTTTGTTGGAAGTTTTGAAGTATTGCTTGTTTTGCCTTCCTATGCTAGTTGATTCTTGTTCCCATAAATTGTTTGCTCAAAAAATCCCTATGCATAGGAAGTGGGTTAGGCTTAGATGTGCTAGTCATATGCTTCATGATGCTCTCTTTATGTTTCAATTCTTATCTTCTATGTGAGCATCATTGAAATCATCATCCCTAGTTACAAAGACATTAAAGAAAAGCACTTGTTGGGAGACAACCCAATATTTACCCCTACTATTTTTGTCTGTTCACATGATTAGGATACCATAGCAATCATGCTTTAATGCTTTTGTCTCAATAGAGTTCCAAGTAAAGCCTTCGGCATATTGTGGATGATAGTTGACTTGATTCTGTGCAAAAACAGAAACTTTTGCTCTCAGTCCAGAAATTTTGAAAATTCACTGGAATGTGATTTTGATCTGAATTTTTGACACATGATTGATACACAATTTTTTTACGTTGTCCTAATTTTTCAGAAGTTTTGGAGTTGCATAAGTATGGTGGTTGTTCAGAACATTACAGACTATTCTGTTTTTGATAGATTCTGTTTCCAATACATAGTTTGCTTGTTTTATTGTTTCCTTAGCTTATATTAAGTGATATAAATTGTGGAAATGATAAGGTACAGTAGGAATTACGTGGAAACAATTATGAATCTTGTCTTGGCAGTACCAAAGTGAATGATTTGTCTTTATCATACTAACCCATCTCACGAAGTTCCATTAAGTTTTGTGTGATTGAAGTTTTCAAGTTTTGGGTGAGATATCGATTCGAGTAGAATAAGGAGTGACAAGACTCTAACCTTCGGGGTGCCCAAGGGACCCCCAAGGTAATATTCAAGGAAGATCCAAGCAACCAAGCTTGGGGATGCCCCGGAAGGCATCCCCTCTTTCGTCTCTAACATTATCGGTGACCTCACTTGGAGCTATATTTTTATTCGTCACATGATATGTGTTTTGCTTGGAGCATCATTTTATTTTGTTTAGATTTGCTTGATGCTATTTAGAATAAGGTTTTGTATCATTTATTTCAATAAAAGTGTTAAGGATAGCCTTCACCATGCACAATTTGCAAGTATATGAGTTGCTGTTTCAAGGCAGAAAGTTTATCGTTGTTGCAAAAATTCCCTACAAAAATCAGAATGTGATAAAAGCTTGAAATTTTTACACAATATGAGTTGATAAATTATCTACAATGTGGTAAATTTTCAGAATTTTTCGAGTTAAATAAGTATGGATTTTTCCTTAATCCTTTACAGACTGTTCTGTTTAGACATATTGTTGTTATGTTTGCTTGTTTAATGATTCTATTTGAGGATGGTAGTATTAAATATGCAGAGGCATTCAGTATGCAACGTCAAATTATAATTTTAGTCATTTTCTATAGTAGAGGATGATAAGGTTTTGCATGGATTTATACTAACTTATCTCACGAGTTCTTGTTGAGTTTTATGTGGATGAAGTTTTTGAGATCTAGGGAAATCGTGATATGAGAGGAATTAACGAGACACAAAATCTCAAGCTTAGGGATGCCCAAGGCATCCCAAGTTAATATTTCAAGAAGTCTCAAGCATCTAAGCTTGGGGATGCCTCGGTTGGCATCCCACGTTTCTTCTTCAACAAATATCGGTCAGTTTTGGTTGAGCCTAAGTTTTTGCTTCTTCACATTATATGTGCTATCCTTGGAATGTCATTTCATTTTGTTTTGCTTGCTTTTTGAATAATATATCAAGATCTGAAATTTTTAAAGAGAGTCTTCACGTAGCTACATAATTATTCAACTAATCATTGATCTTCACTTTTATCTTTTGGAGTAGTTTGTCATTTATTCTTGTGCTTCACTTATATCTTTTTGAGAGTCTTATAAATAGTAATGGTAACATGCATGTGTTATGAAATTGGTCCTAATATGATAGATATTCAAGAAGGATGTAATAAAAACTTCATAAAGAGCATTGAATATATGAGAAGTTTGATTCCTTGCATTTGTTTTGAGATATAAAGATGGTGATATTAGAGTCATGCTAGAGAGTAGTTGTGGATTAGTAGAAATACTTATGTTAAAGTTTGTGATTTCCGAAGCATGAACGTATGGTGAACCGTTATGTGAAGAAGTCGGGGCATGATTTATTTATTGATTGTCATCTTTTGTGTGGAGGAAGGGAGCGCGCGATGGTTAACTCCTACCAACCTCTCCCTTAGGAGCATGTGTGTAGTACTTTGTTTTGATAGCTAATAAATTTTGGTAATAAGTATGTGAGTTCTTTACGACTAATGTTGAGTCCATGGATTATACGCACTCTCACCCTTCCACCATTGCTAGCCTCTCTAGGACCGCGCAACTTTCGCCGGTGCATTAAACCCATCATATACCCTTCCTCAAAATAGCCACCATACCTACCTATTATGGCATTACCATAGCCATTCCGAGATATATTGCCATGCAACTTCCACCGTTCCGTTTATTATGACACATACCATCATTGTCATATTTCTTTGCATGATCATGTAGTTGGTATAGTATTTGTGGCTTGGCCACTGTTCATATGTTTTATACATGTCCCTCCTGATCATTGCACATCCCGGTACACCGCTGGAGGCATCCATATAGAGTCATATTTTGTTCTAGTATCGAGTTGTAATTCTTGAGTTGTAAGTAAATAAAAGTGTGATGATAATCATTATTAGAGCATTGTCCCATGTGAGGAAAGGATGATGGAAGCTATGATTCCCTCACAAGTTGGGTTTAGACTCCAGACGTAAAAAAACAAAAAGAGGCCAAAGAACCCAAAATAAAAAAAATGAGGCCAAAGAGCCCTGACAAAAAAAGAGAAGAAACAATGAGAGAAAAAGAGAGAAGGGACAATGTTACTATCCTTTTACCACACTTGTGCTTCAAAGTAGCACCATGTTCTTCATGATAGAGAGTCTCCTATTTTGTCACTTTCATATACTAGTGGGAATTTTTCATTATAGAACTTGGCTTGTATATTCCAATGATGGGCTTCCTCAAATTTCCCTAGGTATTCATGAGCAAGCAAGTTGGATGCACACCCACTTAGTTTTATTTTGAGCTTTCATACACTTATAGCTCTAGTGCATCTGTTGCATGGCAATCCCTACTTACTTGCATCAATATCAATTGATGGGCATCTCCATAGCCCATTAATTTGCCTAGTTGATGTGAGACTTTCTCCTTTTTTGTCTTATCCTCACAACCTCCACCAAACCTACACTACTAGGGAAAACTTTATAAACAAAACTTTAACAATAGCGCTTGTTAAAAAAGCACGCTACTGCTAGACAACAGTAGCGCGTGCGGAATAAGCGCATTGCAAATGCATATATATCAGTAGCGCGTCTCGCTGAAATCTCGCTACTACTAAAATTCCAACCACTAAGCCGATGGGCTACACATAGTAGTAGCGATCTTTCAAAAACCGTGCTACCGCTAATATTCTTATAGCAGCGTGTTTATGTATAAAGCGCTACTGCTAACGAAAATAAAATAAAATGAAAAACAAATATAAAAGTAAATGAAAATGAAAGAAATAGAAAAAGGAGAAAGGGAAAATATAAAATCTAAAGAAAAATAAACGAAAAAGGGAAAAAAGGATGAAGGCATAGTAGCAGCGCGTTTGCTAAAACGCGCTATAGCTAACTTAGCTATAGCGCGTTTTCCGAAATGCGCTACCGTTATTTTTGACTTAACCCAAAAATGGTTTCCTCCCGGCCACCACTTCTCTCCCAAATCCCTCGCCCCACTTCGCCGCTGTCTCTCCCACTTTGCCGTTGCCCCCACTTCGCCGCCGTCTCCTGCCGGCGTTGATGCGGCGCTCATCCTCACCGCCGCCGCCCGAGGCTGCCTAGCCTCACCGCTGCCGTCTCTCGGGCCGCCCTCGACCTCACTGTCGCCGCCCTCGACCTCACCGCCCCTGAGCCCGCCCAGGACCGCCGCCCCCCGATCCCGAGCCCGCCCTCGCCGCCCCTACCTCCATTACCGAGCACCTCCCCGCCACCGTCTCTCCCCTCTCTGTAAGCCCCCCACCCCTCCCCCACCCCCTCTTTCTCTGCTTTTTCTTCCTCTGCCATGTTAATTAGCAGTAGTAGTACATGTTAATTAGTAGTAGGGTTCATACATAATGATTTTTAGTAGTAGTAGTAGATGTTAATTAGTAGTAGTGATGGTACTAGTTAACTAGAGCAACATGGTTAATAGTAGATGTTTTTTAGTTAGGGTAATAATAGATGTTAAGTAGTAGATAATGTAGATGTTAATTAGTTCAGTAAGGTTTAGCTTTTGAATTGAGTTTGTTTAACTAGATGTTAATTAGGGAATGTTTGCACATGTTTTCACATCCTCAATTGTGTTTGCACATGTTTCGATTGTGCCCAAGTGGCTTTGTTGTTTCCAGGGAATGAAGCCGAGTGGCCTATGTTTTGCCGGAATGTTGATTCATTTCCGTTCCAGTAAATTTCAGGTTCTCGATTTGTCCACTTTTTAGCAAAAGTCATGCCGAAATTTTTCGTGAATTTTGACATGACTTGTGCTACAAACTAGGACATATCGAGTGCCCGAGATTTGCCGCACCGGGAAGGGGTCAACGTTCCTGCAAATCATAGGCCTTTTTTACGTCATTATTAATTTTATTAGGTCTAGAATTAATTGACTAGATTTCATCGTAGGAAACATGGCTAGCAATAATGAAGGACAGGGTTCTGGTGACTGTGACAACGTCTACCTGGTGGCAGAAGAATTTTTGAGGGAAGCCGACGATCAACAGTTGATGTTGCTTGGTCCACCTGTCACATCGGAGATTGAGACCGACATCGAGATCGGCGCTGAGACTGAGACCGGCATCGAGACAGGCGCCGAGACTAGCGGAGCCGGTATAAAACTAAAAGCAAAGAGGCAACGACTTCCTAACAAGCTCAGGACTACTAGACTGGTGGCCACAGAGGTGGACGATGGCAATTTTGAGCCAAATGTGCCCGTGGAAGCGCGCGCGTGCTACGTCAATCAAATAGGCTGCATCATACGGACAACCGCCACCATCAATGATGAGAAACTAAAGAAGATAGATAATGTGAGGCCCTCCCTCCTAAAGAAGCTGCACCAGTTATTCTTGTTCCTGGGCCGGAATGAAAAGGATTATAAAGATCCAGATAAGGACCCGACAATGAAGAAGATAAACAAACACGCCATGACCAACTTTAGCGACGCGTTGGTCGCCTGGAAATCAAGGGTGAATTATCGGATCATCAACAAAAAGAACCCTACTCCGAGATTGTAAAGGATAATCGACAATCATGGAGGAGCACTTTCAAATATTCAAGGCGGCTTGCGAGGCCGAAGCTGCCCAAAAAAAAGTCGAAGTACATGAAGGGGCTTTAACGAAGGAACATTGGGTGCCACCACCTCGGAAGCCGTGGTTACATCGGGAAGAGGTCCATATGGGCCAAAGAGGACACGGAAGCCGAGAGTCTGGGAATCCCAGACCCCTTGGCGGAGTTCACCGTCCCGCAGGAGCGTGACATCCTCAGGGCCCGGCACCATTGGAACCCAGTGAAGAAGGTTTTCGAGACGAATGCGGTCATGAGGAGTTCATGAGACTGCTGGTAATTTTAGTTTCTGATCAATTCGACTTCACGTTAGTCATATTTGTAAATGATCCTTGTGCCTTCTGTAGAGAGAGAGGCACAAGATTGTGGCCGAAAGCGACTCGCAGTCTGAGGCATTGGCGAGGCCCAAGTGGGACACTCCATTCAACCGTGCGTTGAACATATTGAAAGGACTCCCGGTGGAGACTCGACCGTCGTATGGACGCGTGCATGGTGTTGGAGACGGCGCCACATGGAAGAAGTACTACTGTGAGACCATGGAGGAGAGAAAGGAAAGATGGAGGTTAACTGAAGAAAACATAGGCAAGAAGGTTGAGATTGCGGTTGAGAAGAAATCATCTGAGACAGTCGCAACAGCGGTAGCTGCCACAAAACAGGTGCTTGTAGATATGTCTACTACCTTGGTTTCGGCCGTTTTCAATTGGAGCAGGAAAAATCCAAAAAAATGCAGCGGACTTTCCCCTTGCTAACTTCTTCGAGAGCAGCTCGACTAGCGTTGCACCAGCACCTGCAGCTGCACCTCCTCCCGCACCAGCTCCAGCACCGGCTCCTGCACCTGCTACCACATCGGCTCTGACACCGGACGTGCTCGGCGGTGCTTCGTCTTTGGCTAAACTCGATGCCCTCACGGTATCTGTCACACCGGCCCTCTTCAATAAATGTATAATCTCTTGTTTTCGTTGCCTTTCGGATGTCTCACGTCGCAGACTTTTCTTTGTAGGCAGACGAAACCCCGTGCACCATATTGTACACCATCAGCGACCAGAAGGTGGACGTGGGGAAGGCGACGATAATGGAGCCGAAGGAACCATTGTTCCACAGCCAGCCGATCCCCCTGGACGTCTTCAAGGTTTCCATGGCCAGTGTCAAACTGGGCCACGAGAATTTGGCTCCTTGTACTAGTGGGGGATGACGATGAGACCCCGCGGTGGCTTGTTATTGTTGCAATGGGTGGGTCCTGTTATGGCCAAAGAGTCTGCTTCGTCTGGAGGCGGCCAGGAGCACACCCACGAGCACGCAGTTAGGTATGAACATCAACACCTCACCTACCAAATTAGCATCGACTGTCGTGCTGGGTGATAGCGGAGGGGGTGAGGAAGAGGCTCCATTAGTTGCTGGTGATGTCGCCATAGATGAGGATGAGGATGACACTCAATAGTATGTCAATACTGGCGCCTACTTAGGGTTTGAGCGTCATAAGTCGGTGCCTGAATTGCCGCCTCCGGAGTATGAACGTATTATGGACAACCTTCCGGTAGCAAAGAAGTCTAGGAAGAGACCGAGGAAAGGCAACAAAGCTGCTTCTATGATCCAACCACCTCAGCAGCCTCGGGTTCAAGACCGTATAGATATCCCCGGTGCGGCAAAATGGCATATCGCCGGTGAACCAATCCTACCTAAAGCAGCGATAGGGGCCAGATTCAACAATGTAAGGAGACTTCATGACGATGTGCTGCGGATAGAGAAAGGCCTCCTTGCCTCGAAAAATCCAGGATACCCACTCTACGTGGTTAGCGTGCCGCGTCAATTATCGTACGTCGACACATTCCCCACGGAGAAGTTCTTCCTGAAGGAAATATGCCCTAGAGGCAATAATAAAGTTATTATTTATTTCCTTATTTCATGATAAATTTTTATTATTCATGCTAGAATTGTATTAATCGGAAACATAATACATGTGTGAATACATAGACAAACATAGTGTCACTAGTATGCCTCTACTTAACTAGCTCGTTGATCAAAGAAGGTTATAGTTTCCTAAACCATAGACATGAGTTGTCATTTGATAAACGGGGTCACATCATTAGGAGAATGATGTGATTGACTTGACCCATTCCGTTAGCTTAGCACTTGATCATTTTTAGTTTACTGCTATTGCTTTCTTCATAACTTATACATGTTCCTATGACTTTGAGATTATGCAACTCCTGATTACCAGAGGAACACTTTGTGTTCTACCAAACGTCATAATGTAACTGGGTGATTATAAAGGTGCTCTACAGGTGTATCCAATGGTACTTGTTGTGTTGGCATAGATCAAGATTAGGATTTGTCACCCTGATTGTCGGAGAGGTATCTCTAAGCCCTCTCAGTAATGCACATCACTATAAGCCTTGCAAGCAACGTGAATAATGAGTTAGTTGCGGGATGATGCATTATTGAACGAGTAAAGAGACTTGCTAGTAACGAGATTGAGCTAGGTATTGAGATACCGACGATCGAATCTCGGGCAAGTAACATACCGATGACAAAGGGAACAACGTATGTTGTTATGCGGTTTGACCGATAAAGATCTTCATAGAATATGTAGGAGACAATATGAGCATCCAGGTTCCGCTATTGGTTATTGACCGGAGACGTGTCTCGGTCATGTCTACATAGTTCTTGAACCCATAGGGTCCGCATGCTTAACGTTCAGTATTATGAGTTATGTGTTTTGATGTACCGAAGGTAGTTCGGAGTCCCGGATATGATCACGGACATGACGAGGAGTCTCGAAATGGTCGAGACATAAAGATCGATATATTGGATGACTATGTTTGGACTTTGGAAGGGTTCCGAGCAAGTTCGGACATATATCGGAGTACCGGGGGGTTACTGGAACCCCCCCGGGAGTATAATGGGCCTATTGGGCCTTAGTGGAGAAGAGGAGGGGCGGCCAAGGTAGGCCACGTGCCCCCTCCCCCTCTAGTCCGAATTGGACAAGGAGGGGGGCGGCGCCCCCTTTCCTTCCTCCTCTCTCTCCTTCCCTTCCCCCTTCTCCTACTCCTACTAGGAAAGAAGGAGTCCTATTCCCGGTGGGAGTAGGACTCCCCCCTTGGCGCGCCCTCCTCCTTGGCCGGCCACCTCCCCCCTAGCTCCTTTATATACGGGGGCAGGGGGCACCCTAAGACACACAAGTTGATCATTGATCTTTAGCCGTGTGCGGTGTCCCCCTCCACCATAATCCACCTCGGTCATATCGTAGCGGTGCTTAGGCGAAGCCCTGCGTCAGTAGCTTCATCAACACTGTCATCATGCCGTCGTGCTGACGGAACTCTCCCTCGAAGCTCTACTAGATCGTGGGTTCATGGGACGTCACCGAGCTGAACGTGTGCAGATCGCGGAGGTGCCGTACGTTCGGTACTAGGATCGGTCGATCGTGAAGACGTACGACTACATCAACCGCGTTGTCATAACGCTTCTGCTTACGGTCTACAAGGGTACGTGGACTACACTCTCCCCTCTCGTTGCTAAGCATCACCATGATCTTGCGTGTACGTAGGAATTTTTTGAAATTACTGCGTTTCCCAACAGTGGAATACGAGCCAGGTTTATGCGTAGATGTTATATGCACGAGTAGAACACAAGTGAGTTGTGGGCGATACAAGTCATACTGCTTACCAGCATGTCATACTTTGATTCGGCAGTATTGTTGGATGAAGTGGCCTGGACAGACATTACGCGTACGCTTACGCGAGACTGGTTCTACCGACGTGCTTAGCACATAGGTGGCTGGCGGTTGTCAGTTTCTCCAACTTTATTTGAATCGAGCGTGGCCACGCTCGGTCCTTGTTGAAGGTTAAAACAACACTAACTTGACGAAATATCGTTGTGGTTTTGATGTGTAGGTAAGAACGGTTCTTGCTCAGCCCCTAGCAGCCACGTAAAACTTGCAACAACAAAGTAGAGGACGTCTAACTTGTTTTTGCAGGGCATGTTGTGATGTGATATGTTCAAGACATGATGCTAAATTTTATTGTATGAGATGATCATGTTTTGTAACAGAGTTATCGGCAACTGGCAAGATCCATATGTTTGTCGCTTTATTGTATGAAATGCAATCGCCATGTAATTGCTTTACTTTATCACTAAGCGGTAGCGATAGTCGTAGAAGCAATAGTTGGAGAGACGACAACGATGCTACGATGAAGATCATTCTCAAGTTATTTCCATTCTCATTAAAGGGTGATGCTAAAGCTTGGTAAAATACTGTTGCTCCTGGTTGTCGCCTAGTCCTCAGGACATGATTTATTACTTCTCTGAAAAATATTTCCCTGCTCATAAGAAACAAGCTGCCTTACAAGAAATATTTAACTTTGTGCAAATTGAAGAAGAGAGTCTCCCACAAGCTTGGGGGAGGCCTTCTCCAATTGCTTAATTCTTTGCCTGACCATCCTCTTAAGAAAAATTAAATACTTGATATCTTCTATAATGGACTAACCGATGCTTCTAGGGATTTCCTAGATAGTTGTGCTAGTTGTGTTTTCAAGGAACGAACTATTGGGCAAGCTGAAGAATTATTGAATAACATATTGAAAAATTATGATGATTGGACTCTTCCTGAACCATCGCCTAAACCCACTCCGAAGAAGAGGGGTATCTTATATCTCAGTCCTGAGGATGTACAAGAGGCAAAGAAATCTATGAGGGAAAAAGGTATTAAAGCAGAGGATGTTAAAAATTTACCACCTATTGAAGAAATACACTGGCTTGGTATACCACCACCACCTAAGGTGGTAGAGGTAAATTCTTTAATGAAATTCAATGATAGTGATATTCCTTATAATAAACATCCTAGTCAATGCCTTTATGAGTTTGATAATTACATTAGAAAGTAAGATCACTTCAATGCAAATGTTATGAAACAATTGAAATACAACTCTGATATGATTGCTCGCTTAAGTGACTTGTTATTTAGAATCTCAAATGATGTTAGAGGTGTAGGAAAGCATGCTTCTATGGTTCAAAGTCAATTAGAACAAGTTGCTAAATCTCAAAGAGAGTTGCTTGATGAAATGAACAATAATAAAAGTGACTTTGCTGTTAGAGTAGCAACTAGAGGAAGTAAAATGACTCAGGAACCACTTTATCCTGAGGGAAACCCAAAGCGAATTGAACAAGATTCTCACATAATTAACACTGACGCATCTAGTCCTTCTAAAAAGAAAAGGAAAAATAATAGGACTTTGCATGCCTCTAGTGAACCTGAAGTAGAAAAACCTCTTGATAATGATAATGAAGTTTCTATCTCTGATGCTGAAACTCGATCTGGTAGTGAACACTCACCTTCTAACAATGAAAAAGATAATGATAAAGTTCATGAAGACCCTCAAACAAATACCAAAGAACCAGAGAATGATGTTGAGATAGAACCAGCTGTTGATCTTGATAACCCACAACCCAAGAATAAAAGATATGATAAAATAGACTTTGTTGCTAGAAAACACGGTAAGGAAAAAGAACCATGGGTTCAAAAACCTATGCCCTTTCCACCTAAGTCAACTAAAAAGAAAGATGATGAAGAATTTGAACGCTTTGCTGAAATGTCGAGGCCAATCTTTTTGCGTACTCGCTTGACTGATATCTTAAAAATGCCTCCTTATGCAAAGTACATGAAAGACATTATCACCAATAAGAGAAAAATACCGAAAGCTAAAATCTCAACCATGCTTGCTAATTATACTTTTAAAGATGGAGTACCTAAAAAACTTGGAAACCCAGGAATACCAACTATACCTTGCTCCATCAAAATAAATTATGTGAAAACTGCTTTACGTGATTTGGGAGCTAGTGTTAGTGTTATGCCTTTCTCTTTATATAAAAGACTTGATTTGAATACACTCACACCTACTGAAATATCTTTGGAAATGGCTGACAAATCAACTGCCATACCTATCGGTATTTGTGAGGATGTGCCCGTTGTTGTTGCTAATGTTACTATTTTGACTGACTTTGTTATACTTGAGATGCCCGAGGACAACACCATGTCGATTATCCTTGGTAGACCCTTCTTGAATACCGTAGGGGCTGTTATTGATTGCAATAAAAGCAAGGTCACTTTTCATATCAATGGTAATGAGCATACGGTGCACTTTCCGAAGAAACAATTCCAAGTGAATGGTATCAATGTTATTGAAAAATCTCCGACAATCACTGTTGGAAGTTTTCAGCTACCTCTACCTACTGTTAAAAAGAAATATGAAATGCTTATTGTTGGAGACATTCATATCCCCGTTGAGGTAACCTAGTGATTCACAAAAGTTCTTCGCTTTCATGTTAATCGAAAGTGGTTGTTAATAAGACTTGATCAACCTTATTAATGAATCATTTTTGAGAGCTATGAAGTTGATGAATTTAGTGAGCACTACCTTCTGTCCCTACCTTTTGTTTTCTATATTTATTAGTTAAATAAAATAAAATGCCATGCTTTGGCTATTTTCTGAGTTTTCCGTACAATAAAAAAATGACCCGAAAATAAAAGTTCTCAAAATGCTCTGAAATTTTAACACGATTTTTTCCTGAATATTTAAGAATTTTTGGTGCAAATAATATCAGAGGGAGGTGCACTAGGTGGGCACAACCCACCTGGGCCCGCCAGGACCACCAAGCACGCCTTGGTGGGTTGTGGTCCCCACATGCCCCCCACTTACCTCTTCTTCCCACATCACCACATTCCTCCAGAAAAAAAATCACAATTGCTCTCTTTCTCGTGTTCTTGCTCCCGAAACAGCGGATTTCAATCTCTTTGCTCGAAGCTCCTTCCGAAACTGTTTCGGGGGATTGTTGCTTGGTATGTGACTCCTCCATTGGTCCAATTAGTTTTTGCTTTAGTGGTTTATATTTTGAATAATTAGTTACTCTTGGTGCTGCTGTAGATGAGCTTGCATGTTGAATTCTTAGAGTTATAAGTAGTTTGAATGCTTGCCATGTCCTCTATGCATGCCTATGAGTGGTTGCTATCATTCTTATAAGGTTTTGTTGACAAAAAATTGTGACCCAAAAATATTTCAAAAAATTGTACGCGAATATGATGAACCTCTTTGGAAGGAGTTCTTCGAGGCGGAGGTCCTTGGAGGCATCTTCTAGTAGCAGCTCAAGCGAAAATTCCATTCGAGATGCCGCCACCAAATCATGTTTATGGCCATGCAACGACTATATGGTGTGTGTGGGCATTAAAGAAGAATTTGAGCAATATGTTCACAATGCCGAGCTCGGTCCCCACATTGCAGATAAGTGCAACCAACACCTCAGCCTCACTGAATCATTAACCAAATAATTTAAATTCCATCCTCGTGAATCTAGAGTATCATTTAAGCTATATGGCAATTCATTTAATATATCTCTAGAGACATTTTCTAATCACTCCAAAATTCCATTTTGGGGTTCATTGGATGAACCATCAAGGTTGGAGTTTGAAATATTCTTAACTAGCCCTTGCTATGGTGAGACTAGAGGAGTGACTCAAGGTAGAATAAAGATCATTCATTTTCCCTCAATCCAATACTTTGCTCTATTTAATGGAAAATGCATTGTAGGAAAACAATATTGTAGTACACTTTGTGCTCCAGACTTGAGCCTTATCCACACCGCTCTCACCGGTGACAAAAGCTATAACCTTGGAGCGATAGTGGCACGTAGATTGCAACATAACACCCGTAGTGGATATTTTTATGGTGGAGTTTACGCCACACGCTTAGCAAGGGAGCTGGGTGTTTCACCTTGGCCTTATGACCCTATCCTACCCATGCAGTACCTTGACTTCAATGCTATGAAATGTCATAAGATCCTTAGTGGTGAACCCCATAATTTTACTTATAACCTAATGTTTAATAAAAGGTCCATTGTGGACACCTTTTTCCTGCACCTGCTCTCTTTGATGTTCACAGCAAAGGAAGATATTATGTTCTTGAGAGCGAGGCCACTACAAGAAATATGTCAACTAGTGACCTTCTGTTAGTGACCCTGGAAGAATTGGCCATAGATCTATGACCATTTCAGACCAATTGGTCAAAAGCTGTTCGGGAGGCTCCAATCCCTAAACCATTGCGACCATTTTGGTCAGAAAGGTCGTAATTTCCTTACACAAAATGGTCATAAAGCAAACAGCGCTAGTCCGCCACTACTAGGAAAAGGGCTATAGATGAAATGGATACTAATGGCGCACCTGTCATGTGGTGCGCCACTACTATATAGCAGTGGCGCACCTTGTGCAGGTGCGCCATTAGTGTGGAAGACACTAATGGCGCACCAGGCACATGGTGCGCCACTAGTAACAAAAATTTTATTTATTATTTTTCCAAACATACTAATGGCGCATCCTGGCACAGTGCGCCATTACTAGTGCTAACTAGTAATGGTGCACCGGGCACACAGTGCACCACTACTGTTGTTTTTTTATTCTTTTTTTTGCAAAATTACTAATGGCGCACCGTGGCAGAGTGCGCCATTACTAGTTTAAACTACTAATGGCGCACCACCAGCAGGTGCGCCATTAGTAACCAGGCATACTAATGGCGCATTTTCAGGTGGTGCGCCATTAGTAACCTGGGACCAACAAGATATTTTGGACAGCCACACCTACCCACTCACTTTCCCCACTTCATTCTCTCCACCTCCTCCTCCAAGCTTGTCTCGGCTGCCTCCTCCTCCTCACCTCATTTGCACCATAGATTCATCCAAATTAAGTGGCTAAATTACCTTTTCTTGATAGGTAAGTAAGGGGGAAGCTATCTTTATGTTGTTCTCCCTCTCCAATAACGTGCACATGCACTTTTTGTGGCCTAGCTAGATCTATGTATGTTCGTGGTGTTGCATATGTTTTTGGTGTTGCATATATGTTTGTGTTTGTAGGTACTGGTATTTGAAATGCGATAGTTGCCAATATTTTGCCGGAATGTTGATTCATTTCCGTTTCGGCAAGAATTTTGGCACTATGCATTCTTTTTGGTACTATTTTTAGGGAAAGTCATGCCAAATTTTTTCTTGGTTCTAAAATATCGTTTTGCTCTACCCCGCAGGTGACCATGGCCCGCACGATGACCGAAGGCATCGTGAATAGGTTTTTGAGCTCCGCGAAGGCCGAGATGCTTCAAAAGAACGAGACAGAGATAAGATGTCCGTGTGGAAGATGCAAGTTGAAGAGCCTTATTGCGGACCCGAATTCTGGGCAGGTGCGGGACCACCTGCTCTTGCGTGGTTTCATGGATGGCTATCGGTGGCAAGGTGATGAAGATGACTATGAAGTCGTCCATGGGGGTCGGGCAAGAAATGAGCAAGACTCGGGCAGGCGAGAAGACGAAGAATCTCCAGGACATGATCACGACAGTGATGTTGTACACAGTCATCATGTAGAAGATGCAGGACATGATGATGAGGAAGATGCCAGAGCAGACGAAGGGCATGATCATGAAGATGAAGATGCCGGCGGAGCAGACGACGATGGACCATCGATGGGCTGGGTGCAGGACCCTCATATTCAAGAGCTGCTTCTCAAGCAGACGGATAACACAAGAGCTGTCGCCCAAGAGAAAGCCAAGCTGGATCAACTGGAGATAGACGCGGTTACTCCATTGTATGAAGGATGCAGGCCCGGGGATACCCGCCTGAAAGTAACGCTCATGGCTCTGAAGATGAAGGTAAAACACAAAATGACCGAGCATGCTTCGACGAGAACATGTCATTCTGGCACGAACGTCTTCCCAAGTCAAACAAGTGCCTGACCAGTTTCGAGGAGGCGAAGAAAATCGTGTGTCCTCTGGATTTACCGCACGTGAAATACCATGTGTGCATGAACAATTGCATCATTTATCGGGACGAGCACGCAGAGTCTATCATATGCCTGGTGTGCGACGTCACTCGATACAAGAAGAGGAAGAAAGCTCGTCGAAAAGTGGTGTGGTACTTTCCGATCACTCCTTGTCTGCAGCGGTATTTCGTGGACCCTAAGGTAGCAAAGCTTCTGTGTTGGCACGCGGATAGGGAGGAGAGGAAGCGAGAAGATGACGCAAATGATCCGGAGATAAATAAAAAAGACAAGATGCTGAGTCACCCTAAGGATGGGAGCCAGTGGCAAGCGTTGAATTTCGAACACCCCGAATTTGGGAAGGATCCAAGGAACATCATGCTGGGCGCGAGCACCGATGGAGTCAATCTGTTTGGCAGCCAGAGAAGCACACATAGCACCTGGCCTGTGTTTGTGTGGATGTACAACCTTCCCCCTGGTTGTGCATGAAGAGGAAGTACATTCACATGAGTATGCTAATTGAAGGGCCGAAACAACCAGGGAACGACATCAATCTATATCTGGGGCTGCTGAAAGAGGAGCTAGACACGCTGTGGAAAACGCCAGCCAATACGTGGGACGCCGCAGAGAAAGAATATTTCCCTATGAGAGCCGCACTGCTCACGATGGTGCACGACTATCTCGGTTACAAATATCTCACGGGGCAGGTGGTCCACGGATGACACAATGTATCGCCAGCTAGATAGAGATCCCGGGTCTTCGAAAACCGTGTTCATGAGACATCGAAGGTGGCTTCGCGACGATGACCCATGGAGGAAACGCAAGGATCTGTTTGATGGTGAAACCAAACCCCGAAGACGCCCGCGTACGAGGAACGGCGAGGAAATAGACCAGCTGTTGAAAAATTGGAAAGATTTCCCACTGCCGAGAAAGAAGCAAAAGGCGCCAGAGCCGGGAAAGAAGCGAAAGGCGCCAGAGCCGCTGCTGAAGGTATGGAAAACAAGGTCTGTTTTCTGGGACTTGCCCTACTGGAAGATCCACCGTGTGCCTCACAGCCTTGATGTCATGCATATCACGAAGAACATGTGTGAGAGTCTGCTTGGTACCCTGCTCAACATGCTAGAGAGGACCAAAGATGGGCCGAAAGCAAGGGCAGACTTGAAATCAATGGGCATCAGGGAGGAGCTTCACGCTAATGATGATGATGATGAGGCGAAGCAGGACACGGAAAGTCATCGCAAAGGCAAAAAGGCCAAGAAGACCGGAAATGACTACCCTCCCGCGTGCTTCACTCTAAGTCAGGAGGAGATTGATCAGTTTTTCACCTGCCTTGTAGGAGTAAAACTTCCTTACGGTTACGCGGGGAAGATAAGCAGATACCTAGACACAGCGAAGCAGAAGTTCAGCGGGATGAAGTCTCACGACTGTCACATGCTGATGACGCAGATACTTCCTGTTGCAGTCCGTGGGATCATGGAAGCGCACGTCCGTGAAACGCTATTTGGCACAAGTGGCGCGGATTCCGGAGATTGTCCAAGAGCAAGTGCAACAACAACTGGGAACGACGCTCACCGCCTTGGTGCCTACGTTGATTCATGGGCTGACGACATGGATTGTGGGCGGCCAACAGGGGCCTCCCCCGGTTCCCAGCTTCACGGCCAGCAACTCGCACAATGCGCAAGCGGCGCCATTGGTGTCTCCGGCGGCGCCATTGGTGTCTCCAGCGGAGGCGGTATTCGTGTCTCCGGCGCCGGCACGTGCATTGGAGCTTAATGCACCCGGGTGTACGCCGGCCGGCACCTCGCCAGCAAGCGGCCCCTTCGTCAGTTGCACGCCCGCCGTTGGCAGTGCCTCGACATTAGCCGAGCTCGACAGCATCACGGTAACTAAGCCTCTCGGCCGATGACTTCATCTCCTTGCCTTTGACTGGGTATCCCTGACGCCCTACATGTTTTCGCAGGGCGTCGCCGACATTCCTTGCACTCTCCTGCACTTCGTGGGCGGTGAGTTGGTCGATGTCGCCAAGGGTAAAATCGTTCAACCGGGCAACCCCGTGTTCCACGGTAATCCGATGCCACCCACCTTGTATAGGGTTGAACTGGTTCGGGTGCTGCCAGGCTGCGATGAGCTGTTACCTCCGATTCGACCCGCTGGGGCCGACGAAGAAGATGAGATGACCCTCAGCGCCTGCGTAAGCTGGCCCCTGCTTTGGCCGAAGAGCCAGATTCGTTTGGGGGCGGGAGACACCACCCCACAGACAAGACCGCCAGTCGTGCCGGCGCCAAGCCATGGCAAGAACGCCGCAACGCTACCGGACATGCCGGACATCCCTATGGCACAGAATCCGGACATGCATATGGCACAGGATCCGGACGACGACGACAACGACGATCGTACATTTACCAACGTTGGTAAGTACTTTGCCGAACATGGGTACGGTGATGAGTTCGGCGGGCCTCCTTCTCAAGAACTCAACCAAGACGACCGCGGTCTAGCTGGTACGGCAGAGAAATCCAATTGCAACAGGCGTCGTCTGGCGTTCAGTTCTCAGGAGACGCCTCCAGCTCCCACCTTCACCGAGCCTCAGATAGCCGAGGTGCAAAATATTATCAGCCCCAACACGCTCAAGAAGGCGGTCTGTGAGTAGAACTCGGTCCCATTACAGCAGATCAAGAAGAAGGGACGGAAACGAAAGACTAACAAGGGCGCCGGTGCGAGCCAGCCAGCACCGAGTATGATCCGTGCTCAGGACGGGCCACCTTCACCTCAGGATATCTCGAGGAGGGTGCATGTGGCGGGTAGGGCGATGCTACCAACAAATATGCTCAATGCTGCAACCGGTGCTATGCGGAGTCTGCATGACAGTGTTCTTTCTTTGGAGAAGATGCGTCTCTCCCAGGATGATGTGGCATACCCAGTTTTCGTGGCTAAGGTGCCAGAGGGCAAGGGCTTTGTGGATGGCTCCATCGGGGGTATGATCGTCCTGCGGTTTGATGACATCTTTGCTATGTTTAATCTTCATCCGCTGCACTACACCTTCGTTCGGCAGTTTTCGCTGAGTATGGAGATGTGGATCATTCGAGACAAGACCCCGGACATCGTGATAGTCGACCCCTTCTACATGCGTGCCAAGATCTTGGGCAACACTGGGGACCGGCAAGTCGCGAGTTCACACCTCGAAGGCGTCATTCTGGCAAACCCAGATAAGGATAACTTCCTCGTGCCTTTCCCGAGTAAGTCATCCCCTCACCGCCCCGTAACATATGATTTCTTAGATTTTGATCGTTCTTTTTTTCTAACATTCCGTGTTCTGTGTAGTGACACACATTGCACACTCATCCTCTTAAGCCCGAAATATTCCACGGCCACGTATTTCGACCCGGACCGTGACACCAAGATAGACTACACAAATATCAAGAAAGTTCTTGATGATGCTCTCCCCGGCTACGCCACATCTGGAGGCACCTTTAAGAGGCCAGTTCGTAGGTACGGCAGGTACGTGTTCACCCACAATACAACGTTCCCCTGCGTCAAGCAGCCACCTGGCGGTCAGAAGGATGCCTACTACACCCTCCATCACATGAGGGCGATCGTACGGGACCATAATCACCTTCTGCTACCAAATAATGTCAAAGATTGGGCCGCAAGCTTGGCGGCAATCCAGGACGCGGACCTCCGACAAGAATTCTTTTGCATCCAGTCGGAGTTTGCAGAAATCATCCATTAAGATGTCCTTCATACCTCGGGGCAGTTCTACCTCAGAGAGCAACCGTCCAACTGTGAGATAGACACAACGCTTCAAATGCAGGCTAACAACACCCGGGACTTCATGACCATCACGAAAGGCGGCGGCTTCATCCACGCTCCAGTCCCATGAGTCGAGTCGAAAGTAGTGATGCTATTTGTAGTTCTGAAACATCGATTAGCTCATGTTGTAATTAAACTTTAATGAACTTGTATGTCTCTTTGGTTTGGACAGTCGTTCAACTTAGATGTAATCGATGCTATTTATTAGTAGGACCATGAATCGTGCTATTAATGTCTTGCTTTTCTCTTTCCAGCCTTTTGTTGCATACTTATATATTGCTTATGTATTGTCTGTTGTTTGGATTGTGCATAGAGATGCCTCGTATGTCGTGTACAAGGGTAAGGTTCCCGGAGTCTAAGACGACTGGGAGGAGTGTTGGAGACAGGTTCACCATTTCAGCGGTAACAGTTACAAAGGGTACACCACTAGGGCGGAGGCGGAATCTAGATACGCCTGCTATCTAACGGGAGAGAGGAGGGAGCGTTGGAGGAACCGGGTGAAGACCAGTTTCATCGCGATGATGCTCATCGTGATGACCGCAACTCTCTTCTATGTGATGGTAGTTTAGATGATCGATATCGACTTGTAATGTGAAGACAAACTCGCTACTCGCGGTCTCCGAGACTTGTAATGTTCTATCTTTGTTTGGTCTTTTGTATTAGGAGACTAATATGATGAATTGTATTCGGAGACTTACCTTCTATTGCATTCGATGAATCTGTTGTTGTTGTGTGGTGCTGTCTATATTCTGTCAAATAATATATTTTGTAACCTGTGAAAAAATCAGAAAAAAAACAAAAAACCCTAATATTAATACTAATGGCGCATCACCCAAGAGTGCGCCATTAGTCTGCCAAAGGATACTAATGGCGCATCACAACATAGTGCGCCATTAGTATGCCAAAGGATACTAATGGCGCATCACACCACAGTGCGCCATTAGTATGCCGAAGCACATGGGTATATATGGCCCCTGAGAGGCATACTAATGGCGCATGGCGTGGTGCGCCATTACTATACCAGATACTAATGGCGCACCAGTGGTGCGCCATTAGTATATAATACTAGTGGCGTGGTACTAGTGGTGCACCAGTAGTGCGCCATTAGTAGGCAAAACTGGTGCGCCACTAGTAGGCCTTTTCCTAGTAGTGCGCTGCCTTATTTCTAGTTGTTAACGACCAATATAGATGGTCATAGCCTTGTAAATTGTGGTGGGTTGCGATGACTAGGTGCCATCTCATCAGTTTTGCCTATGTGTCAATGTCCATGTGTCAATTTTTCCCCTAGGTTGTGAAGCAACCTATATTTCTGTTATTCCAAAAATTCCCAAAAAATTCTCATAAATTGTTTGGATCATATCTTCATCAAATATGTCAAAAACCTTCCTTGCCTAGTTCAAAAATAATTCAACAATATTCATTTTCCTATTTTATTCAGAGCAGCACTTTGTGAAGGAAGTGTTATTTATATATTCTTGATTTCCCTAAAAATTTATGAGGACATTCTTCTTAGTATGTAATCATCCTCAACCAAAACTCACGCCCATTGGCCTTGTGCATTTTCCGTACCGTTAATCAAACACTTGGCTGCTAATTCATGTTTGAGCATAGTTCGGTCTCCTCATGAGAATATTATGTTATAATTTTCTTCCTAGCACCTACCTGGGAGTGCCCAACCCACTAGACATTCCTAGTCCGCCCAGAACGCATGGCAACACCACGGTCACGCGGTGACCATGCGACGGGCATGCGAGCTTACGCGCTCTATAGTTGGGGCTCTCGGCCACCGTCCAAACCTCGATGTATCGCCACCAAACCATGTATTTCTGATTAAGTAGGTACTTATGTACCTAGAAATGATTTTTGGAAAAAACAAAGAGCAAACTATGAGGTAGCTGCAGTTCAAATTTAACCCGCTTCCTACTGAATCGACGGGAATTTGTCTTTTTCACCAGAGGTGGATCAAAACTTTTGACACCCAACCATTTTGCCAATTGTGCATTAAATATGGCCTAGTATTTTATAAAATTGATTAGGTCCAATTTTGCAACAAATATATGGTAGGTCCTTCACAAAAAAAACTCTTTTCGCGCACTCAAAAAATGGAAAATGTATTTTTCATGCAAAGAAAATGAAAACTCCCTTAGGCAACATTGTTTGGAATTCCAAGATGCACCCTTGTGCACAATATAAGATCATTTGAACAAGCTATTCCATGAATGTGGCCATAAGATTGATCATTTGACTTGAAAGCCATGAATCTTCATGCATGATAGCTCATTTCTGAGAACACTTTTTTAAAATAATTGCCGTATTACAAGTTTATAATTTTTCCTGATAACTTGGTCACATATAATGACACAATGCGAAGGTTTTCCAATTTTTTGAATTTTTTGGAATTTTTTATGCCCGTTTCAAAATACGGTCAAAACAGCGGGAATGACCATTCCTAGTTAGTGGTTGAATCTTGGAATTTTTTTGGTGTTTCTCTGATTAAATAGATACTTATGTACCTAGAAATGATTTTTGGAAAAAAATAAAGAGCAAACTATAAGGCAGCTGCAGTTCAAATTTGACCCGTTTCCAACTAAATGGGCGGGAATTTGTCTTTTACACCAGAGGTGGACCAAAACTTTTGACACCCAACCATTTTGTAAATTGTGCATTAAAATGGCCTAGTATTTTATAAATTTGATTAGGTCCTATTTTGCAACAAATATATGGTAGGTCCTTCACAAAAAAAACTCATTTCAGGCACTCGAAAAATGGAAAATGTATTTTTCATGCAAAGAAAATGAAAACTCCCTTAGGCAACATTGTTTGGAATTCCAAGATGCACCCTTGTGCACAATATAATATCATTTGAACAAACTATGCCATGAATGTGGCCATAAGATTGATCATTTGACTTGAAAGCCATGAATCTTCATGCATGATAGCTCATTTCTGAGAACATTTTTTAAAATAATTGTCATATTACAAGTTTATAATTTTTTCTGATAACTTGGTCACATATAATGACACAATGCGAAGGTTTTCCAATTTTTTGATTTTTTTGAATGTTTTATAACCGTATCAAAATGCGGTCAAAACGGCGGGAATGACCGTTCCTAGCTAGTGGTTGAATCTTGGGATTTTTTTTGGTGTTTCTCTGATTAAATAGATACTTATATACCTAGAAATGATTTTTGGAAAAACTATAGAGCAAACTATAAGGCAGCTGCAGTTCAAATTTGACCCGTTTCCAACTGAATCGGTGGAAATTTGTCTTTTTCACCAGAGGTGGATAAAAAAATTTGACACCTAACCATTTGGTAAATTGTGCATTAAATATGTCCTAGTATTTTAGAAAATTGATTTGGTACAATTTTGCAACAAATATATTATAGGTCCTTCACAAAAAAACTCATTTTGGGCACTCAAAAAATGGAAAATGAATTTTTCATCCAAAGAAAATGAAAACTCCCTTAGGCAACATTGTGTGCCATTCCAAGATGCACCCTTGTGCACAATATGAGATCATTTGAACAAACTAAGTCATGAATGTGGCCATAAGATTGATCATTTGGCTTGAAAGCCATGAATCTTCATGCATGATAGCTCATTTCTGAGAACACTTTTTTAAAATAATTGCCGTATTAGAAGTTTATAATTTTTTCTGATAAATTGGTCACATATAATGACACAATGCAAAGGTTTTCCAATTTTTTGATTTTTTTGAATTTTTTATGCCCGTTTCAAAATGCGGTCAAAACAGCGGGAATGACCGTTCCTAGTTAGTGGTTGAATCTTGGAATTTTTTTGGTGTTTCTGTGATTAAATAGATACTTATGTACCTAGAAATGATTTTTGGAAAAAATAAAGAGCAAACTATAAGGCAGTTGCAGTTCAAATTTGACCCGTTTCCAACTGAATCGGCGGAAATTTGTCTTTTTCACCAGAGGTGGATAAAAACTTTTGACACCTAAACATTTGGTAAATTGTGAATTAAATATGTCCTAGTATTTTATAAAGTTGATTTGGTACAATTTTGCAGCAAATATATTATAGGTCCTTCACAAAAAAACTTATTTTGGGCACTCGAAAAATGGAAAATGAATTTTCGTCCAAAGGAAATGAAAAATCCCTTAGGAAACATTGTTTGCCATTCGAAGATGCACCCTTGTGCACAATATGAGATCATTTGAACAAACTATGTCATGAATGTGGCCATAAGATTTATCATTTGGCTTGAAAGCCATGAATCTTCATGCATGATAGCTCATTTCTGAGAACACTTTTTTAAAATAATTACCATATTACAAGTTTATAATTTTTCCTGATAACTTGGTCACACATAATGACACAATGCGAAGGTTTTCCAATTTTTTGTTTTTTTTTTGATTTTTTATGCCTGTTCCAAAATGCGGTCAAAACGGCGGGAATGACCGTTCCTAGCTAGTGGTTGAATCTTTGAAGTTTTTTGGTGTTTCTCTGATTAAATAGCTACTT
Source organism: Triticum aestivum (assembly GCF_018294505.1). Classification (NCBI taxonomy): domain Eukaryota; kingdom Viridiplantae; phylum Streptophyta; class Magnoliopsida; order Poales; family Poaceae; genus Triticum; species Triticum aestivum. The sequence continues at coordinate 43,633,246 of NC_057795.1, forward strand.
ATGTACCTAGAAATGATTTTTGGAAAAAATAAAGGGCAAACTATAAGGGAGCTGCAGTTCAAATTTAACCCGTTTCCAACTAAATCGGCAGAAATTTGTCTTTTTCATCAGAGGTGGATAAAAACTTTTAACACCTAACCATTTGGTCAATTGTGCATTAAATATGTCCTAGTATTTTAGAAAATTGATTTGGTACAATTTTGCAACAAATATATTATAGGTCCTTCACAAAAAAACTTATTTTGGGCACTCGAAAAATGGAAAATTGATTTTTCGTGCAAAGGAAATAAAAACTCCCTTTGTCAATATTGTTTGCATATCCACAATGTAAAGTTGTGCAAAATATGATATCATTTAAACAAATATTTGATAGGACTTTCACAAAAAAAACTCATTTTGAGCACTGAAAAATGGAATGAATTTTTTATCTTAAATCGATCACGACCAATTTATATGGTCATAAGGTCATCAAATGGTTTGCTGCGTTCTGATTGGACCATGAGCATATCACGCGGATCACGCATCAACCACCGTCAGATGCTTCCAGATCCAACGGCCCAAACCCACCCGAGCTGAAACCCTAGGTCAGTCCTCATGGACATTTTCCACCCCCCCCCCCCCCCCCCCCCGCCTCCATTCTTTCTCTCCCTCCCTCCCCCGCCTCCACCAGCGAGCCCTTCTGCTCTCCCTCGCTCTGATCTGGTGGAGCCGTCGCCCCAACCTCTCTCTCCAACTTTGATCCGCCGCCGCTCCCACCTCACTCCTCTTCCCCTCCTCGGGCAGCCCAGTCGTCGTCACGATCGAGGACCAGAGATGCGGGAAGCTCGAGGCGGAGGAGCAGCAGCAGCAGCGGCGGCGGCGAGTCAGGGCAAGGCCAGCACCAAGGACTGGATCTCGCTCCTGCCGCCTCCCGGGGATGCCCGCGCGGGCCTCCGGCGGAGCTAGGCCCCGCGCTCCTGTTCGTCGGCGCCTGCGCTTGGGAGAATCAAAGGCTGGCTCGCGCCGACGCGGCGCCGTGGCGAGATCCGACCGGGCACTCTCCGGGATGCGGGGGCTGTCGGTCTTCATCAGCGACATTCGCAACTGCCACAACAAGGAGCAGGAGCGCCTCCACGTTGACAAGGAGCTCGGAAACATCCGCAACTGCTTCAAGAACGAAAAGGTATCCCCCTCCTCATCCCCTCCCTCCATTTTGCCCGTGATCTAGGAGAATCCAGGCCCGCTTCCGCTTGACGAGAATTTGCGGAGCTGCGGATTGGGTCTTAGTCCTCCTCCTCCTCGTCCTAGTACTAGCCTCTAAATGGCTGGTGGATGGTAGCTAGCCTTCTCTGACTTTGTTGGATTGTGCTTGGTCTGCTGTGGTGCAAAGTCCAGATGCAAGTGTGAAACAGTGGTGGCAACAAGGCCTCGAGTAGTTTGGGGGTTGGGATTGAGGCATGTGAAGGGAATTGAGCTGCTGGGACAGACATTGTGAAGCTCAATGGCCTTGGGGTTGGGTCATCACCACCTGCTAACACTTTACTGCTATGCAACCACCGTCCTAAACTGACAGTGCAAGGTTGGCCCCCCTTATATTAGCTTAGAGATGATGGCTGCAAACTGCACTATCGGGTTCGATGCTATTAGCTAACTTCTCAATTTTGCATTTCACTTTTGTATGTTGGACTAGCTAGCTAGGATCAACCCTGCATTCAAAACTACTATCGTTATTAGTACTAGCTTGCTAGCTTCACTCTGCTGGCGTTTATGTTTATTTGACTATATATCCTGTTTAGGTGTCACAACCTAGGATTGTAGTTCTTGCCACCGTATCATGGCTTTAGGGTACTAATACTGTATGTATGGTTGCAATTCAACTCTTTTGGGTAAGAGGTTGGTACTGAGAAGTGAATACATTTTATTGACGCGGTTTCTGTTCTGTGGATCTAAGTAATATCTGTGGCAAGTAGGAGCCATGCTAGTAAATGATTTTTGTGTCCTGATCTGGTCTGGGGTTCGAATTGTAGATTGGCAAGGTCGGTGGTGAGAAGTGGAAGTCCCGAGTGATGCTGTAAGTTGCCCGTAGCCCCCCTCTTTGTTACCGCTTGATTATGTGCTCGTCACTTCCTTCTGTCTTCAGTGTTTGCTCGATGTCGTGATGACAATGTGATCGCCCCTGTGTTGGTTTCCGTGTAAGTTTGGCTAGTGCTCCACCTAGTTTGTCAGTTAGATTTCGAATTCAGTCGCTATGCAATGGCTGATCTACTGCATGTGCTCAATTCGGTCGTATAAATCAAATATGATTACTGCTGGCTGTGGAGGGGCTTTTTTCTGGAGCAATCGGTCAGTAGGAGGGGCTTTTTTCTGCTACTTGTTTTTTGCTTCAGTTGGGTACATGAATATCTGGTTATAAGGATTTCAGAGCTAGGACTTGTTCTGAATCTCTAGTTGTTTCATGATGCTAGTCCGCACTTGCAATATATTCTCCTAAGGTTATGCATGCCTGATCAATACCAGTGTGAGATGTTGATTCATGTATCCGTGTTTGGTGCGACATTCATGCACTTCGTTGTGTGTAATTATTCGGTGTGTACGAGACCTACGGTATATACTTACCAGTACTATCTACTGTGATTGAGTATTTATTGATGGTGCTCCGACTGCGTATTATTTACCCATTTGCATCTTCTTAATCTAGCATCAAAGGCCCCCAAAAAAACAAATAATCCTTTATATCCTTATTTGTTCTATATGTATGTATTGTTGGCTGACATACTTACATGTTCTTTTTTGTGGATTAACAGAGGAGGGAGCAAACTTGCTGAAGCAAACTTGACCGGCAAGAAGGGATCCCTCGAGGTAACCCCAGCGTCTTCCAGTTTGCACTTTGCTCACCAACAATACTGATCGATTGATAGGTAGATGCTGACCCTCTCTTTTTGTGATGTGTGGCTATTGCAGCGACGAATGGGTGCTATGCGAGCTGTACAATAAGAAGAACAACTGGGAGAAGGTCAAGGTGGAGCAGGACATGGCTGTGGAGGCATGGCCTGGACGCTCGTCAACCTCGGCCACTTCATGGTACCCGCCTCTCCCCCTCCCCTCCCTCCCTTTCTTACACGTCCTCGACTCCCATGGATCTGAAGGCTTGCGGTTTGTGTTTGTTTACCTCGATTGCTTGCTTTGTGCAGTCAGGAATTGGGGTAGATCGTTCAATCTGCCCACTCTTCACCTCCCCTAGCTACAAATTGCTACGACACATTCGCCAATCCTGCCAACTAATAAAGTGTATTCTAGTTTGAAGGTTTACTGTTTCATAATAGTCAAATAAATAGCCTGCATTTAATCATTATTTTGCTACTTTAAATATAATTATGTAGTGGCAAAATTCATGAAATCATTATGGCAGTAAATACTACAGTTCTAGTTGGCCCAACCTCAATTCTCGAAGTACAAATTATTGCTATTTTTCTCATAAGATTATAGCATGAAACATACTATCTAGAAATTATTTCTCTATTGTCATTGCTTTCCTAATTGAATCTTCATTTCAGATTACATACCACTTCTTCCACTGGAAGAAGGGAACTCCATTCGCTAATGATCAGGGGATGTATAATAGATTGACTTGGTGGGAGCAAATGGACAACGGCAAGCAGCTTACTCGCAATAGAAAATTTCTTGTTGTGGTTCCTGTAGTCCTGTATGTGTTATTCTGTTTCAATTTTATTAATACTGCTTTTGGGAGCTTACTGGGCAAGGAACAACATGGCAGGATGTATGCACAAAGATTGATTCTGGCTAGTCAGAAATACTACACTTATTCATTAATTATGCAAATAACACGTGTTAGTAACATCTAGGTCTAACTTGCATATTCATGCCATTAGACATGTGTAAGGATTGGGCATTGCTCTATTGCTCTATTCACGCCATTATACATGTGTAAAAATTGTTCAATTAACTTCATTATCTTTAATAATTGATTATTCACTTCCAGTTAGTAGTAACTTAAACTTGGCGGCAAACTGGTTAAATACTTGGCTGTGATCACGTTTGTGGTTGGTGTGCGAGCAAGCAAAATCAGAAATGATCCCAACTGATCATATTACTTTTGTGTTTGCTAGAATTGTCCATGGACATTTAATCTGTTTTGTGTATAGTAGGTAAAATAGCAGAGTACACCAATTACCATTTTGTCTGCTGACATACACTTCCAAAGACCTTTTAGCGCGGAGTTCATATAGTTACACAGTGCTTTTTGGCTTACATATCATACAGTTATGCAGTGCTCCCTACACTGTCTGTTTACTATATATATCATTCATGTATTCTTGGATAGTACTGACTACATACCAGGGCGAATTAACTACAATTTGCCACAATTTGCAGCGGCTGTGCTCCACCAGCTATTTTGTGGTTCTTGTAATCAGGGGAGTTCCTCCCAAGACAGGGCCCTCCCTCTTCTGCTTCTTCTACTACCTACTATTGCTGCTGTTGCTGATTGGTCTATGCACGGTGGGTAATCCATCAATGTTTATTTGCTACTGCTGTAGTAGCTGGTATGCTTGATGCATGTATCTCTATCTCCTTACTGTTTTGCTAGAACCATAAATCCCGATGCATGATGATTATAGTCTGGTTTGCTAGATCTGTTCTATTGGTGCTTAAAATTGCCTGGATTCTGAATGAACTTGTTCTTACAGTTCTTTTCATTTCTATGGTCAATTTAGTTAGAGTTGCACATGTCAGTATACTATATACCAAAAAAATCCTAGCTAGTGAGAACATTTCACTCCATGAACATTTCGATTGCTCTCTGGTCTGATAATTATTGCGTATGTGGTTTGAATACCTGTGAAATGGAAACCTGACAATGGAGTCCAAGATATAATGGTTGTTTGGAAAAGTTCAAATTTTTTGATGTGTGGGACCAATTTTGGGATAAGCATGACAAGTGGGACCAATTTGTGGTGGGACCAGCTGCAAAATAAAATGGCTGAAAATAGAAAATCAATAGACCGGCAAAAAGGCCATGCCCTAGAAAATAAAAGGCCAAATTGTTGGGCCAGGCCCACGTAGCTAGAGAAAATTAACAGAAAAATATATATTAAAAAGGCTGAATTAATGGGCTCGGTCCATCTAAAGCACCGAAATGGACCGGGCTGATTCTAAGTAATGACCTTTTCAACTGGTCATAATTTTGCCACGTCAGATTGCCACGTCGGATCCGACGTGGCCTGGGCAGACAGCCAGTGACCAAAACAAAAGGTTATGGGTTCAACGACCTTCTTTTTTGGTCGTAAACGTCTACGACCTTCTAACAGAGAAGGTCGTTAATTTCAGTTTACGACCGCCAGCTTTTGACCTTCTGTTTTTGGTCACAAAAAGGTCGCAAATGAAAAACAATGACCTTTCAGTGACCAATAGTCAACGTCACAAGTTGACATATTTCTTGTAGTGGGCCCGAGCACATAACGCGGCAGTTGTGGCTGCACGGTTGGCTGGGGCATCCGCACGGAGAGCCTCCGTGAGCTATCACTCCGACCATTATGCAGGTCACTGACGGATTACCAAGTTAGGCCAAAAGCCTAAGCTTGGGGGGTACGTATTTCTCACCGACATTACTTTCATGTTCACACATTTCATTCCAGTTGTCGGTGTCCACACTTTTTCATTGTATTATCCATGCTACATTTATTTTCTCACCTTCTTCTTGTGTGCTTGAATAACTTTGAGAAAATACAAAAATATTTCCTGCTTCTTTTTTATTTTTCTTCCTAGCATAGTTAGTTGTAGTACTAAAAAGAAAATTTCCAAAAAAAATCCTTGTTCTTCTTTTGCCTGTTGGGAACTTTCCCATGTAAATAGTTTTTCTCATTTTTGTTTTCCCCTTTTATTTGCTTGTGCAAGAAAAACCAAAAACTCCAAAAATATTTCATTGTGTTTCTCTAAATTTATTTTCTTTCCATTGAGTCATACCGAGGAGAAGGCCACGATGAAAATGTTGAGTGGATCTCATATGCATTATTGTGGATCTAGTAAAGAGCCCATATTACCTTGTCTTCTCCTTTTGAATAAAATGTTTGCAGATTCCAGCTTAGTCCATGACACTCTTGCACTATTATTATTTTCACATCATTCGGTCATGCAAGTGAAAGGCAATAATGACGATATTTGATGAACTGGCTGTAGTAGAGAGAAACGGGTATGAACTCGACATGTTTTGTTTTTGTAAATATTTTAACCTAGTATCCATGATTCAGCCTATTATGATCAAACTTGTTTGCAATGACAATTAGAGATTATAGTTTCTCATGCCATGCATAAGTAGTAGGAGTGGATAATGATTTATCTTGGATGTCAACATTGCGTTAAAATGATTGTGATGTAGTAGGATGATACAGTATCCTCCTCTGAATGTTCGAGTGGCTTGACTTGGCACATGTTCATGCATGTAGTTGAATCAAAACCAACATAGCCTCTATGATATTTATGTTCATGGTGTTCATATCCTACTCATGCTAGTATCCAATGTTACTCATGCATAATGCATGTTCATTACCGTTTTCGCTCTCTAGCTGGCCGCTTCTCAACCTAATTGCTAGCCTTTGCCTATACTAAGCGGGAATTCTGCTTGTGCATCAAAACCATGAAACCCAATTTATTCCACATGAGTCCATCATACCTACCTATATGTGGTATTACCCTACCGTCCTAAGTAAATTTGCATGTGCCACCTTTAAAAACTTCAAATAAATATCCTTTTTGTGTGTCTGGATTGTTGAAAGAGCGACAGGAGGTAGTCAATATCTTCCATGCTAAGCGGGTTATTCTCATGATGAGTGTTTATTCACTCGTCCTTGCATGAGAGGGGCGGTAATAGGGATTCCCAGTCCCGAATTCAAATTGTAAATAATAATAAAAAACTCCCTTGGGACTATTGTTGGTATGGACGACACCCGTTATTTCGGACAAGACGTGGAGTGTGATTGTTGGTGGAGGGGGAGTAAACCTTTACTTTTATCGCTTGGGAACCGTCGCTAATGTGTTTAGCATGGAAGCTACCGATAACTAATGGTCGGAAATAAACAAGAATGGTGCATTTCTCAAAATTTCATTTACCTCTGCTTTAAAAAACTTGAGCTCTGGCACCGCTGCAAATCACTGCTTCCCTTTGCGAAGGGACTATATATTTACTTTTATGTTGTGTCATCACCTTCTCAATTAAGCGCCAGAACCTAAGAGCACTATTGTCATCTTCATGAATTGTGTGTAGCTAATGTTGGGTGCATCTTGAGTGGATCTTTTCTACCATGAATTGCAATATTTAGTCGCTGCTTGAACTTTGGAGGTGCTCTGCATTTATGTTTTGCGGTCTTAGAAAGGGCTAGCGAGATACCACTATTGTCATATTATATCATGGTTGTTTTGACAACGTGTTGTTGTTTGAGATATCTTATTATTGCTCGCTAGCTGATTATGTTATCGATATGAGTTAATATAATTTTTAAGAGTTATTGTCGACATGGTTAGTTATACTCTTGGCTGCAAACTTCGGTGCTACTTAAGCTTATTTATGTAAACAAGAGCAAAAGAGTTCGTAATTTTTTTCTTTTTCACTTTTAGTTTATCAACTGGATTGCTTGAGGACAAGCAAAGGTTTAAGCTTGGGGGAGTTGATACGTCTCCGTCGTATCTAATTTTCCTAACGCTTTTCCTCTAGTTTTGGACTCTAATTTGCATGATTTGAATGAAACTAACTCGGACTAACGCTGTTTTCAGCAGAACTACCATGGTGTTGTTTTTTGTGCAGAAATAAAAGTCCTCGGAATGCAACAAAACTTTGCGAGGAATTTTTATACAATAGAAGATCATTTCTGGAGCCAAGAAACACCAGAGGGGGCACCGGGGTGGGCACAACCCACCAGGGAGCGCCCCCCCTCCAGGCATGCCCAGGTGGGTTGTCCCCACCTGGTGGCCCCGCAGACCCTGAAACGAACGCTATAAAATCACATTTTTCTAGAAAAAATGAGGGAGAAAGAATTATCACGTTTCACGAGACAGAGCCACCGCTGTCATATCCCTAGCTTCTGGTGCTGTCTAATGTTTGCATTTTGTTGCATTATGTTTAAATTTTATTTAAGTTGAATTGGGGATGACAGAACCCCCAGCACCCCCCCTCCTTAGCAACTAGGGTTTACTAAAATCTTTTTCAATGAACCCAAAATGCCCTTCATAAATGTTCATCATTTTTGTTTTGGTCCAGAACCTCTGCCAAAAATGGTGCACATTTTCTAGGTCACTCTGGATTTTTGAATTAATCCATTAAGTATTTGCATTTGGGCATTTAATTCCTATAAATATTTTAATTGCCCAAATAATATTGATAATGGTTGAGGGCTGTTAGAAATAATTTCATAAGTGCCCACAATTATTTTCAGCATTTATTCAAATGGTTTAGTATTTTTACTAAATCAAAACAAAACAGAAAAAAATAGAAAACTGAAACAAGAAAAGAGAGAGAGAGAGGAAGCCCACCTGGGCCACTTACCTGGCCCAGCTCCTCCAGCAGCCCAGCCCACCTCCTCCTCCCTGTCGCCTTCCTCCTCGTGCCAGTAGGCAGAGGAGGGACACGGCGCACGCGCCCGAGCTCGCCACGCCACCAGGCTGCCTGCCTGCGTCGCCTGGCCACCACGACGCCGCGCGTCATCTCCTCGGCGCCGCCTCGACCCCCTTGACCCCCTCGCTCTCTCCCTCTCCCTCGTTTCCCTCCTCTGTCTCGTTCTCTCACTCGCCCGAACGCAGCCGTCGCCACCGACGAGCTCCCTCGCGGCCACCGCCACCCCCTCTCCTCTCCGACGTGCTCCCGAGCTCTGTAGTGCCTCCCTCGTCCTCTCCCTCGGCTCACATGACCGGAGAAACCCCGAAGCGCCGCCCCGACGCTTTTCCCCTCCTCGGACCCACCGGTCGCCGTCGCCCGATTCGTCGGCTCCGGACCGTCCCCGACCTCGCCGAGCGTTCCGTCGTCATCGCTGTGAGCCCCCGCACCGAACCTCACTCTCCCCGATGCCGATTTCTTCCACTAACCGCGGGCTCCGCCGAGCCCGAGAGTTCATCGCCGCCGGCCACGAGGTCGCCGTGGCTAGAGCTCACGCACGTCACGTCCGAGCACACCACCGTGCTCAGCACCACGCCAGGATCCCAAAACCCTAGTCTATTGCTCCTGTTGTGTATCGTAGCCACCGGCCGCGCCTCACCCGAACTCCGGCCGCCGCCGTCGTCATGATTGACGTCGCCTCCGGCCACCCTAGCTTCTCCCGTTTGCCCTGTTAGATGCGCGCGAGCCTGGGCATCCCATAGAGCCCCTCCGCCGCTCTTTTGGTCATCGGAGGGCGAATCCCGACGCTCTCCGCCGTCCCTGGCCTTGCCGGCGACGAGCCTCGGGTCAACTCCGGCGAGTTTGACCCGGGTTTGACCCTAGTTTGACTCCCCCTGACTCAATGACAGGTGGGGGCCAGCCCTCTTAGTTAATTAGGATTAGTACTAATTGAATTAGTTAAACTAATTACACTGACATGCGGGACCCACGTGTCAGGTTTGACCCGGACCGTGCCTCGTTGACTTGCTGACGTCATGATGATGTCAGGCTGACGCAGTAAGTCATTTTCTAGATTTATTATAATTCAGGAAATTCCAGAAAATAGTATAAACTTCTAAAAATCATAGTAATTCAACCGTGACTCCAAATCAAACAAATTATATATGAAAAATGATCAGAAAAATTCAAGGAATCCATCTGTACCATTTTCATGCATGTTTGAACAATGTTTGTCCTCTGTTTTGGACAAAACAAATAAATGGCATTTAAACTCTCACATATGGAGTTTGAATTTGAATCTTGTATTCAAACCAACCCCATTTAACTTGTTGCTAGATGCATTAGCCCAAAACACATTCATATTGCCATGTCATAGCATGCATCATATTGTGCATTGCATTGATCGTGTTTCTTCTGTGTTTGCCGGTGTTGTTCCCCCTCGGTAGACGCTGTACCGATGATGTGATCGTTGACACTGATGAAGACTCAATGCTATCTTCAGAAGTGCCAGGCAAGCAAAACCCCCTTGTTCATTCCGATACAATCCTACTCTCTCGCCCTGCTCTCTTTTACTGCATTAGGACAACAACGAGTCATTTGTTACTTGCTGCGGTAGCTGAACCCCTTTATCCTCTGCATGACCTGTCATTGCCACAGTAAATAGATGAAACCCACTAGTATGAGTAGGAGTTGCTTGAGCCCTGTTGTGCCTACTCATTCATGTTTGTTTGTCATGCCTGCTACTGCTTAGAGTTGAGTCAGGTCTGATTCATCGGGAATGAATCAGAGGTGTGTGAACATGTCCTACTGTGTGTGAGCTAAGTGTGTGAACACGATTTGGTAAAGGTATCGGTGAGAGGCCATGTAGGAGTACATGGTGGGTTGTCTCATTGAAGCCGTCCTTAGGAACTGAGTTCTGTGTTTGTGATCCATGATTTCAGCTACTACCATGCATTGGGCCCTGAAATATGACCCCGCTCGACTTCTTATTCACCCTAGTCCTCTGTCCAGGAGTTGCAAGTAGTTTCTGGTGTTTGTAGCTTACTGGAGGCCGTGGACAGCGCTGACCCGTAGGGGTGGGCTGTGATGCGGTAGGTACGTGGCACGGTGTACCGGATACCCGTTAGGTATCTCGGGAACCCTGCACACATCGTTTGGGGCTGTGAGCGAAACTCCGGCCGGATCTCCTCATGGATGGAACCCGAATAGGCGATAAACCTGGACTAGAGACTTGAGTGTTTAGGTAGGTCGTGGTCTACACCCACGTCGGCTTTCGCTTGAAGTCTGCCGAGCACATGTCGTGTGCAGACGCTAAGTGGTGGAAACATGTATGAAGAAGTACACCCCTGCAGGGTTAACATCATCTATTCGAATAGCCGTGTCCGCGGTAAAGGACTTCTGGGTTGCTTATATCAGTTCATAGACAAGTGAAAGTGGATACTCTAAAATACGCAAGATAAGCGTGAGTGCTATGGATGGCGTTCTCGTAGGGAGACGGGAGCGGATCCATAGTGGTGTATTGATATGGTGAATATGTGGACTCGTGTGCGCCACCTCAAAAGAGTTGCTTGCAGTCGTAGTTCAGGATAGCCACCGAGTCAAAGCTGGCTTGCTGCAGTTAAACCCCACCATCCCTTTGTTGATAATGATGCATATGTAGTTAGTTCTGATGTAAGTCTTGCTGGGTACATTTGTACTCACGTTTGCCTAATTTATGTTTTTGCAGAGAGACTTCAGTCTCACTAGTAGTTCCACGTGGACTTCGACGTTTAGCTTGTTACCTCAGCTACGATCTTGTGCCTCGGCAGGATTTGGTAGATAGTCAGGCTTCTCAGCCTTTTTCATTTATAGATGTCTGTACTCAGACATGATAGCTTCCGCTTGTGCTTTGACTTGTATGCTCTGAATGTTGGGTCATGAGACCCATGTTTGTAATTTCTCGCTCCTCGGAGCCTAATGAATAAATACTTGAGTCGTAGAGTCATGTTGTGATGCCATGTTGTATTTGCACATATCGAGCATATTGTGTGTATGTTATTGAAATGCTTGGTATGTGTGGGATCTGACTATCTAGTTGTTTATCCTTAGTAGCCTCTCTTACCGGGAAATGTCTCCTAGTGTTTCCACTGAGCCATGGTAGCTTGCTACTGCTCCGGAACACTTAGGCTGGCCGGCATGTGTCCTTCTTCGTTCCTGTGTCTGTCCCTTCGGGGAAATGTCACGCGATGGATACCGGAGTCCTGTTAGCCCGCTACAGCCCGGTTCACCGGAGTCCTGCTAGCCCAGTGCTACAGCCTGGATTCACTCGCTGATGACCGACACGTTCGATGCTGGGTCATGGATGCCTGTCCTTGTAAGTTTGTGCCACTTTGGGTTTACGACTAGCCATGTCAGCCCGGGCTCCTTATCATATGGATGCTAGCGACACTATCATATACGTGTGCCAAAAGGCGCAAACGCTCCCGGGCAAAGGTAAGGTGACACCCGTGGGAATACCATGCGTGAGGCCGCAAAGTGATATGAGGTGTTACATGCTAGATCGATGTGGCATTGAGTCGGGGTCCTGACAGCTTTGGTATCAGAGCTTGACTGCCTGTAGGATTACCAAGCCAACTGGTCGAAGTTGAGTCTAGAAATTCTTTAGTTATACGTAGGGGAATTGATTGTGGGTTGAAACGTAAGGCTCTTTTACTCCTTATACCTCATGGCCTTCTGATCTGAGTCATCCTCTTCTCTTCTTCGGGGATTAAGAACTAGGCTTCTTGTCTATCTATCAGGATCACGTGTTACTAATCCTTAGACTTATAGGATTGCTGGTTTCAAGCCTCAGTCCAGTTCCTACTACTTCTGTATGTTAACTGATGATCTCGAAACCTTGATATTGTGCTTCTGAGTGGCTATGCCACCATTTCTGTAGTATGTCTCAAATCCTTTTAAGCATTTACAGCCGTTATGCTGTCCGAGTCATCCCAGGTTTCTAAACAATCTGATGCACTTGCAAATCCTTTCCCTCTGGTTTTTATGTTCCTTTGGGCCAGGTTAATCACACTAATTGCTGAGTTGAGGTATTCTATTGCCTCGACATATATGTTGGAATTATTATTATGACCCTAGGTGTCCTAGGGGATCATCTAGTAATCTAGCCATGATTTGTGTCCCACTGTGATGCTTCTGGCCTTTATTCTCGAAAGCATCCCTTGATGCTACTTAGTAGTAGGTATTCTATTCCTGGGTTCTTGAACCCGAGATTCACTCTACTTACTTCATGTTGATAGTGTTTGCTAGTTCCTTTAGGATATTAGTAACTTTGCGATAGTCCTCGAGGTCCGTGGTATTTCCTTCTTCCAAATACTATGAACCGCTTATGGCAGATGTTTATTGGATCAATAGATCATAATTAGAGTACTCTTGAGGAGTTCTCCATTCAGAAATCGTGACTCTGCCAGTCCTACCTCTCTGCATGGGTTATCCGGAAGAAACATGTTGAACTTGGTTCGACATACTAATCTATGCATCCATAACTCAGAAATTATATGTTCTTTGAGTTGTCCCTCTTAGTTGTATTCTGACCCCCGTCTATCATTTGATAGTCGAGAGTATGCGTGCATTTGTTCATCGATACCTATTACTCTTGTGGTCCGTCAAGCCATTCTATTCCGGAATGACTAGGAGAAACAAACTCCAGTACCTCATCCATATCCAGGATTGGGTCAAAGCAGTTGTACTCCGCAGATCAAACTGCTAATCCAGCTTTTGCTCTGTTCTACCTTGGAGTATTACCATCTTTATATCAAGAATGTCATGGGAATTGCACACCATCCTATGAACTCTTGGTACAGTGATACTTCTTGTCATCATTGTTCATTCCTCGGTTTCCGTGTTTTTGTAACCGGAATGCCGACAAGTGAATCGTGGTGTGTGAAATCAATACTGCTAGCAACTCCGTTGCTTGGTGGTTAAATGGACGATAACCTCATTCTTAGCGTGTTGATTATTGAATCGTCACCCTAAGGTTGATTGTGCTACCTAGTCCTTATTTCCGGTGCACCCCTCGATCAATGAGTTAGGATTGTGCCGATCCCTCGTTCTTGTGATCATATCGTCCTGTCATGGAAAGCAAGATTGTTCTCGAGCTTAGTAACATATCGGTGGTTCATGATTTTCCGAATATCTTCTCGAAAGTATCACCAGGTTGTCACCTGACTGTTATGTTGAGCTCGTGATCAAGTTGGTTTATCCTGTAAACCACCCTTTCTCCAAGAATTCGTGTTGGATACCCCTGAGCTAGTTGGTTAAGCTATGCATCAACTTGGAGAGTTGGAAGATAGAAGCTTGTCCGATATAGTTCATTATAAGGGATGTCTTGTATGTGTGTTGAAGAAAGTTGATATTTTCATCGACTGAACCTCGTGATCAGTTAATGGACCTATCATTTATATCCAACCTTTTATTGGAGTATGGGCTATCATCTAATCAGACCAGAACCAACGATATTCGTAATGTTGTCTTACTCGTGGTTGATCCCTCGAGCATACACCATTATATCTTTTGGGTCTGACCAATGCTATCACTTGTTCACTTAACTATGGAATTCCTTTTAAAAGGAAACCCAGATGAATTGTTGTTGAGCCCATTGACAACATCCTTATCTCCTCCATGATCTTGTTGGACAACAAGTAGTGTTGGAAACTTTTGAAAGCATTTTCTTCATGCTAGCTCATGAAGTATTTGTTTGATGAAAGGAGTGACTTCCTCTTATACACGTGCATTTGGTGAAAGTTGCCGCCGTGAATTTGAGAAAGTTAGTTTTGCTTCCTCTGGAATCATCCCAAGTCAGTCATGCACACGTGCGAAGTATTCTGTGGTCTGGAGACTTGCAACCTTCATTCCATAGGTGTCCCGAGCACACCAAGCCACCGATTGATTTGTTCAAGGAGAAGAAGTTCCTTCTTAAGAGTATACCTTATGCAAGGACTTCGATATCCTCGATGATGGTTCCCCACCTGAACTCGGTAGTGTTTAATTATAAGACTACTACGTGGCCATGCTTGTCTGGGACAACGTGTTCACATGTTTGTAGCAGAACCAGCTCATGTTTTGGAGCTTACTATCGTAGTTCATTCCCGAGAATCTCGCAACGTCATCTCGTCGATTTGTGTTGCAAACTTTCGTTTTTCTTCCTAGACTCGATGAGTCTGGAATATCCTGACACCAACCAGATCTGAATCTCAGGCAGATATGATGGTTTGGAACATTTCCCAAGAACTATAATATCGGTCCCTCGGAAACCGGTAAAGTGGATGTCGTGGCCAACACACCCAGCCGGAAGACCTGTTATTATAATATCTTGATTGAGGAAGTTGGCCACCTCCCCATAAGGATTTCGTAGGATCTACTCCCTAGTTGTTCCTTATGGATTTTTGTGCTCCCGAAGTCCGACCTTTTACTTGATGGTCTGGTTACCAAACCATTTCAATAAATGGATTACGCTAGCACATTAAGGAGAGCATTAGAAGCGGAGTGCTAAATGTCTCTCGGTCGATCATCCAGATTTTATTTCCTTGGCCCCGCCAAGGGTGAAATCTGAGAAAGTGTTATCTTCCTTTGCATCTGCATCATCCATCATCATTCATCATGGTAGCAAGTTGTGTTGCCAGGATCCTTGACACGGATATTGGTAAAATCTTGATGATTATGGAAATGCTCAAGTTCTTGAGAGCACGCGCAAGTGCTAGGTTTGATCGTCGGCATTAACTGTATAGTGCTCTCAGTTTCCTCGGCAATGCTATGACCTTTTCAAACAGTGAATTCACTCTCTATTGTTGGGTTCTTCCCCAGTTACCAGAATCATTCCCAGCATTTGCATTTTGTTCCCAGCTTGCACTGCCAATGTGCCATTCTACCATGGGTCTCTTCCATTTCCGGTGGTAAGCAAATTCATCCATTACGTTGTCTTCAACAAGGTAATCCACATCATCCAAGTCTGAGTATGCCATTCTACCGACCCCCTCCAAACGATCGCTCGAGAATTGCCTTAGGCTGGTTTAAAGAGTTTCAATGATCTCTGAATCAAAGGTAATTCTTTTTGCCACTTAAGGGGATATATCTACGAGTCACCATCCCTAAGATGCCTCGTTGTGGTATCATGGCAACTCAACTCCTCGCTACGTTGACAATCGTTTACCACCTTTTTAAGTGTGGAATTGTTGTCTACCTAGTGAACCCTCGTCATCTGTTCCACTCCATCCCTCTAGAGGTGTGCTTCGTCTCTCAGCTCGAGAGATGTTGCTATGTCTCATTCCGAGAGTTAATCCTGAGTTGTTCGACCTTCGAGGAGATCGATCCTTCTAGAGTTTTCTCGCTCCTATCGTTGTCATGACGGTTGGAGTTCTCGGAGCAAGACATCAAGATAATGATGGTGATCAAATCAACACTCTTATGGAGTGCACCCTGGATCGTGAAGATTATGTTAGTTGGCGTTTTCCCTTCGTCTTACCCTACGCTTGAATCTCGGGTCGAGATTCTTGTTTAGTGGGGGTGAGTTGTCACATCCCTAGCTTCTGGTGCTGTCTAGTGTTTGCATTTTGTTGCATCATGTTTAAATTTTATTTAAGTTGAATTGGGGATGACAGAACCCCCAGCACCCCCCCTCCTTAGCAACTAGGGTTTACTAAAATCTTTTTCAATGAACCCAAAATGCCCTTCATAAATGTTCATCATTTTTGTTTTGGTCCAGAACCTCTGCCAAAAATGGTGCACATTTTCTAGGTCACTCTGGATTTTTGAATTAATCCATTAAGTATTTGCATTTGGGCATTTAATTCCTATAAATATTTTAATTGCCCAAATAATATTGATAATGGTTGAGGGCTGTTAGAAATAATTTCATAAGTGCCCACAATTATTTTCAGCATTTATTCAAATGGTTTAGTATTTTTACTAAATCAAAACAAAACAGAAAAAAATAGAAAACTGAAACAAGAAAAGAGAGAGAGAGAGGAAGCCCACCTGGGCCACTTACCTGGCCCAGCTCCTCCAGCAGCCCAGCCCACCTCCTCCTCCCTGTCGCCTTCCTCCTCGTGCCAGTAGGCAGAGGAGGGACACGGCGCACGCGCCCGAGCTCGCCACGCCACCAGGCTGCCTGCCTGCGTCGCCTGGCCACCGCGACGCCGCGCGTCATCTCCTCGGCGCCGCCCCGACCCCCTGGACCCCCTCGCTCTCTCCCTCTCCCTCGTTTCCCTCCTCTGCTTCCTCTCTCTCACTCGCCCGAACGCAGCCGTCGCCACCGACGAGCTCCCTCGCGGCCACCGCCACCCACTCTCCTCTCCGACGCGCTCCCGAGCTCCGTAGTGCCTCCCTCATCCTCTCCCTCGGCTCACACGACCGGAGAAGCCCCGAAGCACCGCCCCGATGCTTTTCCCCTCCTCGGACCCGCCGGTCGCCGTCGCCCGATTCGTCGGCTCCGGACCATCCCCGACCTCGCCGAGCATTCCGTCGTTGTCGTTGTGAGCCCCTGCACCAAACCTCCCTCTCCCCGATGCCGATTTCTTCCACTAACCGCGGGCTCCGCCGAGCCCGAGAGCTCATCGCCGCCGGCCACGAGGTCGCCGTGGCTAGAGCTCACGCACGTCACGTCCGAGCACACCACCGTGCTCAGCACCACGCCAGGATCCCAAAACCCTAGTCTATTGCTCATGTTGTGTACCGTAGCCACCGGCCGCGCCTCACCCGAACTCCGGCCGCCGCCGTCGTCATGATTGCCGTCGCCTCTGGCCACCCTAGCTTCTCCCGTTTGCCCTGTTAGATGCGCGCGAGCCTGGGCATCCCGTAGAGCCCCTCCGCCGCTCTTTTGGTCATTGGAGGGCGAATCCCGACGCTCTCCGCCGTCCCTGGCCTTGCCGGCGACGAGCCTCAGGTCAACTCCGGCGAGTTTGACCCGGGTTTGACCCTAGTTTGACTCCCCCTGACTCAATGACAGGTGGGGCCCAGCCCTGTTAGTTAATTAGGATTAGTACTAATTGAATTAGTTAAACTAATTACACTGACACGCGGGACCCACGTGTTAGGTTTGACCCGGACCGTGCCTCGTTGACTTGCTGACGTCATGATGATGTCAGGCTGACGCAGTAAGTCATTTTCTGGATTTATTATAATTCAAGAAATTCCAGAAAATAGTATAAACTTCTAAAAATCATAGTAATTCAACCGTGACTCCAAATCAAACAAATTATATATGAAAAATGATCAGAAAAATTCAAGGAATCCATCTGTACCATTTTCATGCATGTTTGAACAATGTTTGTCCTCTGTTTTTGGACAAAACAAATAAATGGCATTTAAACTCTCACATATGGAGTTTGAATTTGAATCTTGTATTCAAACCAACCCCATTTAACTTGTTGCTAGATGCATTAGCCCAAAACACATTCATATTGCCATGTCATAGCATGCATCATATTGTGCATTGCATTGATCGTGTTTCTTCTGTGTTTGCCGGTGTTGTTCCCCCTCGGTAGACGCTGTACCGATGATGTGATCGTTGACACTGATGAAGACTCAATGCTATCTTCAGAAGTGCCAGGCAAGCAAAACCCCCTTGTTCATTCCGATACAATCCTACTCTCTCGCCCTGCTCTCTTTTACTGCATTAGGACAACAACGAGTCATTTGTTACTTGCTGCGGTAGCTGAACCCCTTTATCCTCTGCATGACCTGTCATTGCCACAGTAAATAGATGAAACCCACTAGTATGAGTAGGAGTTGCTTGAGCCCTGTTGTGCCTACTCATTCATGTTTGTTTGTCATGCCTGCTACTGCTTAGAGTTGAGTCAGGTCTGATTCATCGGGAATGAATCAGAGGTGTGTGAACATGTCCTACTGTGTGTGAGCTAAGTGTGTGAACACGATTTGGTAAAGGTATCGGTGAGAGGCCATGTAGGAGTACATGGTGGGTTGTCTCATTGAAGCCGTCCTTAGGAACTGAGTTCTGTGTTTGTGATCCATGATTTCAGCTACTACCATGCATTGGGCCCTGAAATATGACCCCGCTCGACTTCTTATTCACCCTAGTCCTCTGTCCAGGAGTTGCAAGTAGTTTCTGGTGTTTGTAGCTTACTGGAGGCCGTGGACAGCGCTGACCCGAGGGGTGGGCTGTGATGCGGTAGGTACGTGGCACGGTGTACCGGATGCCCGTTAGGTATCTCGGGAACCCTGCACACATCGTTTGGGGCTGTGAGCGAAACTCCGGCCGGATCTCCTCATGGATGGAACCCGAATAGGCGATAAACCTGGACTAGAGACTTGAGTGTTTAGGTAGGTCGTGGTCTACACCCACGTCGGCTTTCGCTTGAAGTCTGCCGAGCACATGTCGTGTGCAGACGCTAAGTGGTGGAAACATGTATGAAGAAGTACACCCCTGCAGGGTTAACATCATCTATTCGAATAGCCGTGTCCGCGGTAAAGGACTTCTGGGTTGCTTATATCAGTTCATAGACAAGTGAAAGTGGATACTCTAAAATACGCAAGATAAGCGTGAGTGCTATGGATGGCGTTCTCGTAGGGAGACGGGAGCGGATCCATAGTGGTGTATTGATATGGTGAATATGTGGACTCGTGTGCGCCACCTCAAAAGAGTTGCTTGCAGTCGTAGTTTAGGATAGCCACCGAGTCAAAGCTGGCTTGCTGCAGTTAAACCCCACCATCCCCTTTGTTGATAATGATGCATATGTAGTTAGTTCTGATGTAAGTCTTGCTGGGTACATTTGTACTCACGTTGCTTAATTTATGTTTTTGCAGAGAGACTTCAGTCTCACTAGTAGTTCCACGTGGACTTCGACGTTTAGCTTGTTACCTCAGCTACGATCTTGTGCCTCGGCAGGATTTGGTAGATAGTCAGGCTTCTCAGCCTTTTTCATTTATAGATGTCTGTACTCAGACATGATAGCTTCCGCTTGTGCTTTGACTTGTATGCTCTGAATGTTGGGTCATGAGACCCATGTTTGTAATTTCTCGCTCCTCGGAGCCTAATGAATAAATACTTGAGTCGTAGAGTCATGTTGTGATGCCATGTTGTATTTGCACATATCGAGCATATTGTGTGTATGTTATTGAAATGCTTGGTATGTGTGGGATCTGACTATCTAGTTGT
Organism: Triticum aestivum; assembly: GCF_018294505.1. Classification (NCBI taxonomy): domain Eukaryota; kingdom Viridiplantae; phylum Streptophyta; class Magnoliopsida; order Poales; family Poaceae; genus Triticum; species Triticum aestivum. The sequence continues at coordinate 43,652,973 of NC_057795.1, forward strand.
TTATCCTTAGTAGCCTCTCTTACCGGGAAATGTCTCCTAGTGTTTCCACCGAGCCATGGTAGCTTGCTACTGCTCCGGAACACTTAGGCTGGCCGGCATGTGTCCTTCTTCGTTCCTGTGTCTGTCCCTTCGGGGAAATGTCACGCGATGGATACCGGAGTCCTGTTAGCCCGCTACAGCCCGGTTCACCGGAGTCCTGCTAGCCCAGTGCTACAGCCTGGATTCACTCGCTGATGACCGACACGTTCGATGCTGGGTCATGGATGCCTGTCCCTGTAAGTTTGTGCCACTTTGGGTTTACGACTAGCCATGTCAGCCCGGGCTCCTTATCATATGGATGCTAGCGACACTATCATATACGTGTGCCAAAAGGCGCAAACGGTCCCGGGCAAAGGTAAGGCGACACCAGTGGGAATACCGTGCGTGAGGCCGCAAAGTGATATGAGGTGTTACATGCTAGATCGATGTGGCATTGAGTCGGGGTCCTGACAACCGCCGCCTCCTGTTCTTCATCGGGAGGCTGGATCTGGAGTCCGTTTGGGGCTCTGAAGAGGGGGATCTTCGATCTTCGTCATCACCAACCCTTCTCCATCACCAATTCCATGATGCTCCCCATCGGGAGTGAGTAATTCCTTCGTAGGCTCGCTGGTCGATGAGGAGTTGGATGAGATTCATCATGTAATCGGGTTAGTTTTGTTAGGGCTTGATCCCTAGTATCCATTATGTTCTGAGATTGATGTTGCTATGACTTTGCCATGCTTAATGCTTGTTCCTTTGGGCCCGGGTGCCATGATTTCAGATCTGAACTGTTTATGTTATCACCATTATATCCATGTTCAAGATCCGATCTTGCAAGTTATAGTCACCTACTACGTGTTATGATCCAGCAACCCCGGAGTGACAATAGTCGGGACACTTCCCGGTGATGACCATAGTTTGAGAAGTTCATGTATTCATGGGGTGTTAATGCTTTGTTCTGGTTCTCTATTAAAAGGAGGCCTTAATATCCCTTAGTTTCCAATAGGACCCCGCTGCCACGGGAGGGTAGGACAAAATATGTGATGCAAGTTCTTTCCATAAGCACATATGACTATTTACAGAATACATGCCTACATTATGTTGATGAACTGGAGCTAGTGCTGCATCACCCTAGGTTATGACTGTTACATGATGAATATCATCCAACAAATCGGTGATCCAATGCCTACAATTTTCGTACATATTGATCTTGCTAAGTTACTACTGCTGCTGTCACTATCGTTACTGCTAAAAAACCATTGCTATCACTGTAACCGTTACTATTGTTGTTGTTACTACTATCAAAACTATCATACTACTTTGCTACTGATCACTTTGCTGCAGATAATTAATCTCCAGGTGTGGTTGAGTTGACAACTCAGCTACTAATACTTGCAAATATTCTTTGGATCCCCTTGTGTCAAATCTATAAATTTGGGTTGAATACTCTACCCTCGAAAACTGTTGCGACCCCCTATACTTGTGGGTTATCAGAGGTTCGCGATATGGTGCTCAGGTTAGCGACCTGTGTATGTCTCGCATGAGGGTTAGCTAAATGGGCTGACACAGAAGCCTGGTGCACCATAGATCCCAGTTTTCCTTCCGGAGTACAGGCCTTTAGGACAGTTGGCCTAAGAAAAAACTGCGGTGGAGCTCAGAATTGGCAACAGATTTAATGATTCGGATTGACCAGATCACGCGACCGGACGGCCAAAAACACGCAGGGAACGAAAGGGCTGGGATTAGGCTTAATTTTACTGTCCTAATAACTTTGTCCTCATATAGTATGCCACCTCACCAAGATTCTCATGACCGTTTGATCTTTTCTTTAGTTGTTCACAATCGTTGATGCTCAAATAGGACGTATATAAAAAGGCAACACACTGAAAACCCTAACTCTTGCATCTCTCCACTTCACCTCCTCCCCGCCACTGTCGCCGCAAGTATTCCTCCTCTAGCCCACTCTTGTGCCCCTCTAGGCTGACGTCTCTTGCTGCCTCCACCTCTGTCCTCGCTTATTTCCATCCTTGGCTCCTTGCCTCTTTAGAGTGTTCATGAGCATGGCGAGATGGCGAGCGGAGAAGCAACAATAAGGAGGGTCTTTGTTCATCCCTATGCAAAGCAAGTGTGGTGGTGTGAGCACCTATGCATAGAGGGAAAATTGATAGGGGAAAGAGGACGAAGAAGGACCCCCCCTCAATAGCAGATCGACTACACTCATGGCTTCAAGAGGTTTGATGTCTCTTCCTAGTAGTCCTAGCCATCTCCGGTCCGGCTCTGTCGGCCCACCCAGGCCCGACCCTAAAATCCAGGGCCTAGGCCCGATGGGCTTGCCCGTGGGCTGGGCTTGGGCTTCAGTTTTGAGCCCACCCGCAGGGCATGGACGGGCTTGGGCTTGGCATATTGGCATTTTAAGGAAGAGGCACGGCCCACGGCCCTAAGCCCTAGGGGCTTTTCAAGGGTTTTTACCCGATGGGCTGGGCTTGGGCTTGAAAACTAGGCCTGGTGGTAGGGCCTGGGCCTCAGTTTTCTATCGTGGGCTTTTTAAGGCCCAGCCCAAGCCCGGCCTGGCTCGGCCCATGGCCAGGTATACTCCCTAGGCACTAGCATAGTGCTTGCCTCCTTAGTCTATTTCTCCTCTTCCCCTCACCCTACCTCCCTGGATACTAGGAGCAAGATGCATGGAAGGTGGAGACCCAAGCGGCATGTGATCCAAGCCATGGTGGTGAGCAAAAGGTTTAGATCTCCGCTTGATCTCCTCTCATCGAATTCACATGTTAGCATGGAGGCAACCTTGGAGGTCGTTGGTGGAGGCGGGGGACCTCAAAGTACAGGTCATAAGAACTCGCATGTCTATCGATGACCCCTCTACTTCCATCATCTCCATGTCAAATTGGAGGCTCAAGGTGAGCTTATGATATATTATTTCATAATTCACAGGTCAAGAATCAACTACCCTTCACTGATTCGGTCTTTATGCATATATTTTGTCCATTCATATCTTTGTGAGATTCCCGACCATCCTCCTCATTTTTAATACCATGGTAGTTAACTAATTACATTCCCTTACCCTTTTCCTTCCTATTTTATGGTGTGTCCTCTGGATTCATTGCACATTGCGTCTTTTCAGAATTGGTATGCCTAAGGTGCTTATTAATTCTACGCATTAGGAAAATATATTAAATATCCATCAAAGATAGAATCGAACAAATTAGTCACATGACTCATGTAATCATCACACTATTTTATACATTAGTGGGATAAAATCCAACAACATTAAGAGAGCAATAAACTACACATGATACCATAGTTCTTAATTTAATTCTCATTGATCCCTAATTCAGTTTTAGTTGTTCAATACATGAAGCATGTGGTATAATATTGCTAGCTTGATGACTTAGCAGTCTAACGCTTATAGGGTTGTAGGGCTGCAAATAGACTCTCTTTTAGCAATACATGTTTTGTGTGGATGAGGACATGTAATAAATTTTGCATATCATCGTTGTTGTCATATGTACGTTGTGTTATTCGAAACATGTAGCACATTCATCAGCAACATGCATTAGTGTATTTGATCCTCCTCGCACGCCATGACATACTAGATATGACTTATGTACACAGTTTCTTGAAATACACTAAGTCAAACATGAGAAATTATTAACATAATATATGACTAAATAAAATCATTGTATATGTAAGAAAATCAGAAGGTGTTTTGTAACAATCACATGACTGTGATGAGCTACCATACAAAATTTTAGGGAAATTAGGAACAGTCTTGAATATCTCTGGTGCTAGACTAGGTCTTTCTACTGAGGTTGTTGTAATCTTGCATTCTCGTCAATTTACCAATTCTTGTTTTATTTGCCTTAAACTTGAGACGCGCCTCATTGATATTGTTACACTAATGATGATCAACTATTGCATATGTACTTGCCACTATCTCTACAACAAGAGATTCCAAAGATTAGCCTCACATATGAGCTTCATTCTTTCTATTGTTTAACAACTGACAACCCCAAGTAACTGGCGAACAATCTATTTTTTCTCATTGTCATCAAAATCGTTGAAAGGAAGCAAATAATAATGATGTTGATGATCATGGCATAAAAGCGATTGTTTGCCACTTAATCAAGGTTGTTGATCACTCTACAATAGAAAGGTTGGAACTCATCTGTGAGGCTAGTCTTTGTAGGTTGTCTTGATCTAGAAACATTGGCAACTACATACACCTTAGCCGATTAGCATTAGTGGAACAATCTCAAAGAGGCACCCCTCATATTTATGGCACGTCCAACGTGAATGGTAAGTTGATGGAAAGTCAAGATTAGAAAAGCATCAAGAAAAGACTGTTCATCTAGCACTATCCTTTTTAGGGAGTTTATGTAAGTTTTTGTGATTGATACACCCAACTATTCAAATATCTAGTATGATATCTCCTCGTAGTCATGTGAATGGTATAATGAACCTTTCTATTATCTTGTCAAATGGTTTTATTTAGTCATACATGTTGTATTCATCATCTCTATCATGTTTCCAGTAGTACAGAATTGTATCGTGATTTGTGCACAAAAATAGCTCATCATTGGTAACCGGGAAAATTACAAGTGACATGCAAAAATGGCTAGACATCACTTACCAGTGGCGCGCATGATAATTCATCTGTCATTGTTAGAAGGGAGAGGGAGGTTTGGTGGAATAGTTTGATGTATTGCTTGAGCCTCGTGGGCATATATATAGGAGTACAATGATCTACTTGGAGTACAAGACAAGCCAGAACAAATCCTAGTCTATCTCGTCTTTCCTAATAATCACGATACTCAACATCTCCCAGCGGTCACAACGGTAGCGACGTAGACAGTGAGACTAGAGAAGAATCCGAAGGCAAGCCGACGGACACCCCCCTCCCATAGTCGTAATGGTCGACGCATCGCGGAAGTCGTGGCTGGAGTGGAAACCGACAAGGTTGCTCAAGCAAGGCGGTATCCCTTTGTGTCGTTTGTCAATGTAGCCGAGAGCGTGGGTGGTGGAGCCATGGTCGAGGCAGCCGTGCGAAGAATGCCGTGGTCGATGTCGAGTCGGGGTAGCCGGTGTCGAGGAAGTCATCGTGGAGCCGCGGGCGCAAGGAGGTGCCGAGTTAGTCATGGGCGCAGTGGTGTCGAAGTAGTGGTGCCCCAGGAAGTAGATGACGTTGATGACGCGTCGCGCCGGGGTTGCCAAGCCAGGGGACACATCGTAGATGAAGGCACGCACCGGTGTTGCCAGCACCGGGCATGCGTAGACGGACGAAGACGAAGTTGACGAAGCGCCGCTCCAGGCTTGCCAGGCCCGAGGACACGTCGTGGATGAAGGCATGCACCGGTGTTGCCAGCACTGGGCATGCGAAGACTAGGACCTGCACGAGTTGTATGCCATGTCGAAGAAGTCGGAGAGGCCAGAAGAGAAGAACTCGACGACGATTGCGGCGTCCATCGGCGCGGGGCCAATGTCACCAATGGTGGTCGGAGTCGACGAAGTGGTCGGGGTAGATGACGGCGACGCTGGCGACGGGCTGGTGCCGGACGAAGATGAAGGGAGGTGGACGGGCGGCGGCGGTGGCTACGGGGGTAGCAGCGGCGGCGGCCGAAGAAGAGCGGCAGTGGCGGCCTGACGGCGGCGGCGGCTAAGTTAGGAGCGTGGCGGCGGTGCTCGAAGTAGGCGAGGAGAACCCAACAGCATGACGAAGACCAGCGCGGACGGTGGCGTTCCCGCACCAAGGGAGGCGGCGGGACGCATAACACGGGAAGTCGACGCGCAGCGACGGCGGTGGACCGCGGGCCGTGGCGCTACGGCCCGAGTGGGTGACGCAGCGGCGGCGAGCAGGTCAAGGCGACGGCAGAAGACCTCTAGGCAGCAAAAGGGACCGCGGGTCGCGGCACGACAGCCCGAAGGGGCAGCGCGGCGGAGAAGCGCGGGTCACTGCAACCGGGGGGCGGCCTCGGGACGGCTGCGTGGACTGCGTGCCACGCTCGCTACGGCCCGACGGGGCGACGCAACGGCGGCGCGAGGGTCGGTGCTGCCACCAGGACGACCTAGAGCGGACGGCCTCGGGGCGGCGGTGGACCACCGGCCATGGCACTACGGTCCGAAGGGGCGACGCAGGGGTGACGCGGGTCGGTGCAGCCGGGAGAAGAACCACGGGGCGGCGGCGCTGCGGCCCGACGGGGCAACGCAGTGGCAGCCCGTTGCTCGATCGGTAGAGGGATGCGCTGAACTCGAAACGGTCTTCACGTGGCATGCGGAGGCACGCGCCACCAACGGGCCAGGTCGGTTGCACGCGTAGAGATGAGGCGTATCGCGGCGGTGGGCGGATGATCAATCCGATCGCGCGCGAGGTCGGGGACGCCGCTCGATGGAGACGGGGTGGCGGCGGAGTCCGAGATGAAGCCGGCGACATCGGGCGGCAGGGCGGCTATGATTGGCCGCCGCATGGCGCGAAGCCGCCGGGTCGGGTGATGCATGAGTCCCGGTCGAAGCAGGACGGTGACGGACGGCGTAGATCGACGGGCGGGCCGGTGCGCGAACGGTGGCGGTGAAGGGCCGCCGCATGACGCGAGGCCGGCGGGTCGGGGCGACCGGCAGGTAGATGCGCGGACGACGCGCGAGGCCCCCGGGTCGGGGCGACCGGCGGGCAGACACGCGGACGACGCGCGGGGCCGCCGGGTCGGTGAAGAAGCCGACCGATCGCGCCGGGGTTGGAGTAGAGGCTCACGGGGTCGACGACAGCGGTGGGCGACACAAACCGATCAAGATTAGATCGGAAAACCAAAAAGAAACCGCCGAGAAAACCCCGAAGCAAGGGCTCGGGGAAAAGACTCTCTAGGGCAGCCGGTCAACACGACGGCGAACGAATCCTAGTTACGGGCGGCGCGGCCCCCGGCGGTCATAGAGGCCGACCGCCCCAGGGGCGGCACACGGATGCGGTAGCGGCGGCTGCTAGGGTTTAGAACCCGGAAACTGATACCATGTTAGAAGGGAGAGAGAGGTTTGGTGAAATAGTTTGATGTATTGCTTGAGTCTTGTGGGCATATATATAAGAGTACAATGATCTATTTGGAATACAAAACAAATCAGAACAAATTCTAATCTATCTCATCTTTCCTAATAATCACGATACTCAGCAGTCATGGTAACGGGAGACATACGAATGAGCTTGCACTTCTGGTCGTCATTGCTATGTAAGATTCCAGTGGCCAGCACTTTTCTTTGAGCAGCACTAGTATGTTTGCACCTCTAGCTGCCGAGCTCATTTCTTAGCACATCAGAGATACTCCCTTCGTCCGGAAATATTTGTCATCAAAATGAATAAAAATAAATGTATCTAGACGTATTTTAGTTTGAGATACTTTTTTTATTCATTTTGATAACAAGTATTTTCGAACGGAAGAAGTACGAAAGAAGCACCCATGAATTTGAGATGCCGCCAGATAAGAGAGGCGAGAAAATATAAATAGTCTTCGTATGGCAACATACACTACTGCAAAGCAAGTAGTTATTACTCCCTTCGTTCCTAAATATAGGTATTTCTAGAGATTTCAACAAGTGACTACATACGAAGCAAAATGAGTGAATCAATCCACTAAAATATGTCTATATATATCCGTATGTGATAGTTTATTTTGAAATCTCTAAAAGGACTTATATTTAGGAACGGAGGAAGTACATTTTAAAGCACCAAGTGATAGACTACCCGTTTGCCCAGGCCCGAGTGCACATGGAGGAAAATGACATCATGGTTGGCCCTGAAACTACCTGGGCCCCCAATCCATGTACGATGTACACACACGGGAACATCTTGGATTAATGCTTTGATTGGCTATCGAATGGCCTAGCTTCGGGCGACGATGAGCGTATGAAGGAGGCCTAGTTAGCCATGTGGGAAATTAATCTAGAAAGGAAGGAGCCGAAGATCACCCGATCACATAGGTGGAAGAGAAGTCCATGGTAATGGTGATCATCAAGAAAGGAGCCGAATATCACCCAATCACATAGACGAAACCAGTGGCGGATCCAGGATTTGAAGTTACCAGGGGCGGACTTTTATAGGAAACAAAAATTCAAAACCACAATATGATCAAATACGACAATCAAGAAAAATAATTGACCAAGAGTATGCATGTAGGCAAGACTATCAACACAATAAATTTATCAAAGTAGTTTCATCTGCAAGAACTAGGTAAAATATGGTAACGCAAAAAATCACATAATGTCTAACCTGGACTACCCGAAACATGTAAAAACAATATTAATCTAAATCATAGAATAGTATGCCATTTTTTTAAACAAAAGACACAGCAAATGTTTACCACTAAGTTGTAGTTATACGTGGAGGATTTGTAAGATGGCCCGAACATCACATTTGTAATTAATTTTCAGTGTTCATCTTCCAAGAATTAGGCTAACATGACAACAAATTAAACATGATACTAGAACAGAAGAGAATACTAGGGGAGAGCGAAAGAACCAGGTCCTTGTTGCCTCTGTTGCCTGCTCGCGGCGACTCCTCTTCCCGTATGAACGGCATGGAGAACAGGTGGAGTCGCTTCTCCTTCTCCATCTAGCACCATCGGCTGGATAGACCTGGGCAGCGCTGACGACAACGAGACGGCAGTGGAGGTGGCGCCGCGTCGTCAGGGCATGATCGTGTGAGGCGTGAGGCGTGAGTTCAGGAATCAGGACGATTAGTTCCAAGAGAACTGTGAACGTGAGAATCAGGCTGCGTACAATAACTGATGGGCTCATCTAAGTTTTACTAGGAAAAGGGCCCGTGCGTTGCAACGGGAAAAAATATTCATAATATTCAATGGTCATGACCACATTTTGCTGCAACACCGAGGTACGTTATCACTCTCGATTTCATGAAATCATGAAAAAAATCATGAACATATTTTTAATTGTGAACAGTTTTTATATTAATGTAAACTTTTACAATTTTTCAAATATTTTTTAAAATTAAGAACTTTCTTAAATTCATGAACATTTTATACGATTTGCAAACAGTTTTTTTAATTGTGAACATTTTGCTGAAAACATTTTCATGAATCAGCAAACATTTCTAGAATCCACGGACATTTTTCTGGAAATTAACAAACATATTTGAAATGTGTGATAATTTTTTGAATTTGTGAACATTTTATGAATGAATAAACTATTTTGTAAGTCACGAACACTCTTTGAATTTTTAGGATATTTTTCCATTCTTGAACATTTTTTGAATTCGCAAAAAAATTTCAATTTCATTAAAAAAATACACAAACTTTTTGAAAATCATGAATTTTTCTATTTCGTGCGCATTTGTTTTAAATATTTGAATATTTTTTGAATAGTTACATTCTTTTACAAAAACGCAAACATTTTTTAAATCCACAAATTTTTTAATTTATTAAACATTTTATCAAATTTCTCATTGTTTTAAAATTTGGAAACTTTGTTGAAGTCCACTTTTCCTCTTTGCCACCATCAACGTTGTTACTTTGTCCATCTATACACGTCTAACGTGAGGCGTTGAGCTTGGTCATCACACCATAGCACCTCATTTTCACAAGCCCCTCCATGCATCGACTTGTAATCACGGGGCCTTGTCATGATGGTGGGTGCCACTCATGTCTCATCCACACTTGCTGGATGCAGCATCCCCGCGAACGACGATTGCTTTCCGCTGATAATTACAGGGAAAGGGTGCATTTTTACGGGCGTCGGCACCACGCGTGTAAGCTGGGACACTCGCTTACATCACAAAAAGTATTTATGTCTGGGGCGAAGGGCAGCGGCCATCACACGAGGAGATTCATGGCGCCAGTGGCAACATCCGACGCTAATGAGTTTGGGGAACATCAATGGTTCCCGGTGAGCATCTAGCACTGAGGCAGTGGCCCCGATGGTATGGCGGATGCTTCAGTGTGTCTCGCACAGTTGTGGAGCGACATGGAGTAAAGGTAGCCCCCTTCCTATGGTCGTGGCGATGGTCTAAGGTGGAGAGCCGTCTCACCAATCTGCCAGGCACAAACTGATAGTTGCCATGAATAACAAAAAGTAAAACAAATATGAATAGTACTCGAGTTACAGTTGAAGAAATCATATGAACTGTAGCCCACTAAAAATATTTGCCTACCACAGAAGGGCAAAGAAACTTGCAGCAAAATTGACTTTAATGTGTCCACGCTATGACCCTCGAATCCAGTGACCTCCTTAGATAAAGTTAAGCTATTTCAAAGTCGTCAATCAATAGTAATCTGCTTTTGGAGTGTTAATCTGAAGTTTATGTGTTGTTCTCAACTTCTTCATGCTTCCTTTCTAAAAATATCAATTACAATTTTCCTTGGAAAAATAATGAAAGCACTTTTTGTTATACACCAATTCTTGATTTAAAAGTAAGAAAAAATTTGCAGTTTCAGAAATACATAGAAAGGAGGCCAACTACATGCACTGGGAAAGATTTTTTTAGTCTGCATGGAAACAATACTATTCTTGACAGTATCAACACTTCAACAGGATAAGTTTCTTGTACAATATAGGCTGGATATGGTAGCCATGACCCCTGCTTTAATTGTCTGCCTAGAGCAAAAGTCCCAACCTGCATAAAGCGTAATCAGTTGAGGATGGGATGCTTGATGTCCTTGAATTTGGAAAGAGCATTTCAGCGGCAACTATACAAATAGTTTAGCTAACGGGGTGTGAAGACCACTCCGAAGCTCCAATTTTTATAGCCATCAGCCTCCCCTCTTTTGACATGCAAATTCTGTATATGTTCAAGTTGGAGGCTGCAATTTGAAGCCATGCACTGAAAGTGTAGCATTCTGAGAATGTGTTATATCAGTCATGATCATTTTTGGCTAGATTTAAATATCAGATAATGGCTCATTCAAAATTACAGTTCAGAAGAACATTCCAGGTTATGTAGAAAATTACTATCTGCTAGATACTCTGTGGCATTGGTAAAACATAACTACACATGTGACAATTCTAGTCCTCTATGTCAACAACTGGAGCTAGGCACTTACGCAACTGACGTAATCTTGGAGCAGTCTATGATTCCGATCAAAGTATTTGTTATGGATGCACATATGATGAAAGTATGTTAAGAATTTGCAGACAGTAAGGCCTACAAACTGAACTGAAACAAAATGTTAATCCTCTCCACATTGAAACTGATTCCTACATGAGGAACGTCACACAAAGCAAATTCGAATCCAAAAAATACTAACATCAAGCGACAACAACACAGAGGGCTACCTCATCGCCGTCGAGATATGCACAAAATGGTTTGCAGGTGATCCGTCCAGATAACTGCAATACTGATGTTAAAGCAAAGAAAAAGGTGTAATCCAATCCAATTAATGTCAAATAAACAATACTCATGCTAGAGTTCCTGTAACAACTAATTATCCTTGTCATTGTCCAGTATTTCATCATCAGCAGCGACTATGTGCACCATAATGCCAGGACCAATAAATGCATCTTCTAAAATCAGCTATCGTAGACCTTCCACAGGTATCCCTTAGAATCTCAGGAATGCATCGTACACTCTTGTATTACAGAGTTCCATCATGTGGTCAGATGTATGCTGCTGATGAAAACAGCCTAGTAGTTTTGAAGTGCTGTAGTAGCATTCCTCAAAAAGGTCAAACCCAATTAGCAGATACTTCTATGCAACCCAGTTTGATGTTACCAAAATGATCAAAATAATTCAAGACATGTGAACTAAACCAAGGATGGTGCTTATCAATACCTGAACCCATAAAACTAACCACTTGTCATAGACGGGCGCAACTTGAGGCCAAATTGGAATCAGCTCACGTGGTCTAGCAAAGGAAGATGTGATATAAACAATGGCAGACAGCTCATTCAAAATTTTAAATACAATGGCACAGTACTGAATCCCCAACAATCATATATCTTGACAATTTAAATCCTTGAATCTGCAACAAATCCAGAAATGAAATAATTGTATAGAGAAGAAAATATGGAAGACATTGAGAATGCAATCTCTGTCTGATGCATCTTCATGGGCGCAAATAATAGTTTAACCTATCCAGAAAGTGAAATGACAACCTTAAGAATATGCTCTCCTGAATCAGATTGGGATTGGACCGGAGAAGCTCACCTTGGCCTCTTCACATCAGTCGATGCTTGATGCTCCCCAAGCCGAGCCATGGTCTTGATTGCCGCATCCAAACCTGCTGCAGCACGCAGCACACTCCTATATTTCGGCAAGCCCAAATTCACCTGCATTATTAGATCTGCAAAAAAATCATTACCAGGATTGCAGAACAAATACACAAGGTTTCGCACTTTTGCTGGGACTAAGCTACATAGTACATACTGAGACATAAGCCATGTACCGAAATAATTACTCTGTACCCAAAACCAAATAATTATCTAACCCAAAATAGCTCTTTCATGTATCACATGTTTAGATTCAAATACTGCAGCTGTCGACACCTCTACAACAATACTATGTTATCCTCCATTAATCATTCATATGATCCTTAGATCATCGATCCACCAGTACTGTACTACATGAGTCAGGAAAGAAATCTTCCCTTTTCACAACAAAGATAGCACACTACCCACTTCCTTATTTGTACAATGTACTGTGTGTAATAGTACAAAGCCTATACCCCTTCATTAATCACTCCCACTCTCCCACTCACTTTGTATATATTGTCCTCATTCTCTCTTCTCTACACCATTCCCTTGACTGATACATAGCAGCACTAACTGAATTTTGTCGCTGGATCACACAATGTAGCACACATTCAAACTGTCCATGTAAGATTTGGCACACAAGATCATCAACAAGAGTCTCCCTCAATTGCATATACATGCACAAAAAAGAAGTGGAATTCAGAAACTAATCAAGTAGATGTTGTACCTGAACCTCCTGTAGGATTTGGGGGAGGTTGTCAGCGAGCCAGGCGTCCAAGTCCTCATGCGACGACGGTGCGTCGACGGAAAACAGGATCTCAGCGGGCGCCATGGTGGAGGTCATGGCGGGTTGGGCGGTGCCAGATCGGGTAGAGGAGGTGGAGGGCGCGCAGATCTGGGAGGGAGGTGCCGGATCTGTCCAGTGGAGGTCTCGTGGCGGCTTTCGAACCTCCAAGGTGAGCTCGAGGACCGGGCATTGGCGCTAAGCTCCTGGAGAGAGAGAGAGAGAGAGAGAGAGAGAGAGAGAGAGAAGGAAGGAGAGCGGCGGCGTGACCTGGGAGTCGCCGGCGGCAGCGCCGGTCGCCGGATGATTCGCGAGGAAGGCCGGGGAGGAGCGCACGGGAGAAGGAGCTCGGGGTCGGGCGCTGGTGGTGGCGGCGTACGGGAGCGGCAGCACTCGGGCTGGGCGGGCCGGATCTGGGTCGAAACGTTTTTTCACTTTAAAAAGGACCGCGGGTTGAATATCAAAAACCATAGAGACTTTTTCGCAAAATTGGCGACGACGTACCACCAGAAGCAACGGCTGGTTTATTAGTAGGTAAAGATTGGTCTTACTTGATTGGCCCGTCTAAAGATCTCCTAGCGAGCAGTTACCTGGCGAATCGTTTTCCTCTTCCCTCGTCCCGATCGACCACACCTGAGACCTTCCAGCAAACCTGCCCGACTCCCATGGTGGCCGCCAGCCAAAATCAGTACGGGGGTACCCTAGGTTTCAAAATTTTACCCGGGGCGGCCGCCCCTACACGACCCCACGCTGGAGCCGCCCCTGGATGGAACCCCAAGTCCATGTGCACCGCGTTATTCTACGTGAACCTCCTGGGCAGTTATGTCGTGAGCCCCCTGCTGTTGATATTCAGGCTGTAACATGTTCTGAATTTTAATGTGTCAGGGAAGGACTGCTAAGTCTGAATTTCAGTGTATCAAATTTGATACTTAAATCTTAATATATGAATGTTGTTTGCATTGCACTCTTAATTTTCTTTAAAGGAGGATGTATCCCGGGCCTCTGCATCTGAACCATGCATGCATCCATATTATTAATTATTCACAAAGACCATACAAAAGGTGATGCATTGCACTCTTAAATGACTCAAAAACTGCTGTTTTGTTTTGTCTAATGTCCGAGTCTGAAGCGCCTTTGTGCTGGGCTGTTTTCACCTTGGCCAATGTGAGCCGTTGGATCTTGTTTGGATGGCTGATAAACTGGGCGCATGGTGCAACGTGTCACGGGATCCCAGTCCGATCTGTAGGAGTACGTGCCGGCCAATAGACCAAGGAGCAGTACAGCTGCGACAGCTGGACGTACGTGCACCTTCAAGGTGCATGTCCTCGGCGACGATGGATGGGCAGTGGAAGGAAACGAGGGACATCGGCGACGTCGCCGTGTTCGCCGGGGCGAACGACTCGCTGTGTGAGCGGGCGCCCGGAGACCGAGGCCAGCTGCGTCTACTTCATCGGCGACGAGGAAACCGGGGACGCGAGGGTGTACAGCCTCAAGGACAACACGACGAAGAAGATGGTGGCCCTCCACCAGCAGCAGCAGCAGCACGGCAGGTTCTCGCCGCGGCCCGTGTGGATCATGCCTTCCGTTCCATGAGAGCAGCAAGGTCGATCTGTTTTGAATTAGCTGGGCTCAACGTTTTTGTTCAAGTCGATCCTCCCATTCGCCTCATATGTCAGAAGACATACAGTGGAGGACACAATTGGGGAGCCAACTCCAGCTTTAAAAACTCGCCGATAAAATACAGTACCAAGCAAACGAAGTTTGAAAGAGAAAGAGGCACAGAGCCCTTGAGGGTAAATAAAAGGTTAAAAAAATGACAAAGACCAAAAACAAAAATCGCCGTTGCCGGGGATCGAACCCGGGTCACCCGCGTGACAGGCGGGAATACTTACCACTATACTACAACGACTTAATTGATATAGGTTTCGTACAACCGAAGTTGATCAAAACCGGCACTTCCGCTCCAACGTTTTCATTTTCTTTTGAGTAAACCACGCCTTCGATCAATTCAGAGCAGAAGAATTACAAGACACACAAGAAACTTGAGGACAAGAGATGAAACGAGAACAATCTTTGGGTTAGATAAAACTTTAGGTTCTTTCTCGGCACTGTCTCCTCTCCCCTCCACCGCCGAGAATCCGGGTTTGGTACCATACAAATATGAACTGTGTGGACTGAGTCTTCAATGGCTTTTCCATTTCAATGAAATTTCACACAAATTCCAGAAATTTTGGTCGTTTCTATGATACCAAAATAATCGCCCTTCGATCAAAATATTTTAGCAATTACGGTAGTGAACTCAAATCCAAAAACTTTTCTATTTACTTTTCAAAATTTTAGTTTTTTTGTTATCGAATTCCATTGAAGATTTTAGTAACCAAACTGATAACTGAAATCATTGGAATTTAGTGAAATTCAGTGAGTTCGGCTATGGCTGAAATATTTCTAAAACACGAGATTTGAAACTATATTATACCTCAAAACAATTCATTCTTGTTGCCACGAGATACAAGGGCCTCTACGAGTCATTCAATTGGAAAATTTTGGAATATGTATTATTCATTAGTCATTCAATTGTCAGCTGCACACGGTAGAAAAAAAATGTGATTTGGAACAGTTTTCTTATAGGTGAAATTAATAAAAGATATATGAGAAGGGAAAATGAGGATAGCATTTTGGAGTTCGAGCTCATGAACACCCGATGTGAAGACTAAATTTGAAAAAAGGGGAAAATAATGCTAAAAAATAATAGCACCAAAGAAAAGATGCTCAATTGTTCTAGGTGCTTCCATTTTTTTGTACTGATATGACATCAAAGGAGATCTAGACAAAGGGCGAAAGGACGTTTTGAATAACGGATGTTGCTTTTATAGAGCACCACATAAGTCATATTGGCACCAAAAATTGCGTACAACTAGAAACCTTGATCATCTTTGATGTAAAAAGCCGGAGTTAATTGTTCATCCAGGAGTAGATGAGCTCGGGTTTTAGTTGCAATTTTTTATCCAAAAATGCAATTTTCAAACGCAAATGTTAACGCCAACACGTGTGGCATGAAGCAACATGGCTCAAACACCTCCAGTATCATTCATTTTGCCATATCAAAACAAATGACATCAGTGGAAATTTTTTGGTTTTCGGTTTAAAAATGTTTTATCTCCTAATTAAAAATCCGTTTTCACCATTAAATTCATCTCAATGAGATCTTCAAAACTAGATCTCATGTTGATATATTTTGACGAAAAAAATTTGCCCAAAAGTTGCCATGATGTTTAAACTTTAGTTGACATAGTGTTACACTAAAGTTGCCATGTGGCAATTTTAG
Organism: Triticum aestivum; assembly: GCF_018294505.1. NCBI lineage: Eukaryota > Viridiplantae > Streptophyta > Magnoliopsida > Poales > Poaceae > Triticum > Triticum aestivum. The sequence goes on from NC_057795.1 coordinate 43,669,286, forward strand.
TTTATAGAGCATGACAAATTTAGTATTTTGATCATGGCAATTTCAGTACTTTGACCATGAAAATTGTTTTTTGTATGAACCATGGCAATTTTAAGTGCATGTATAATGTAAATTTTAGTTTATGGTTCATGGCAAGTCTAGTTTATTAATTCTCTGCTTTATAATATGTCAAAATTTACTTTTAAATGTAGAAGAAAATAGCTGAAACATATCATGGCAACTTCAGTGTAAACACTATGGCAATTCATGTGCAATAGACATGGCAATATTTAAAAGTCGTTAAACATATTGATATAAGATCTAGTTTCAAAGATCTCGTCGCGATGGATTTAATGATGAAATGGATTTTTAATCAGATTTTTCATTAAAGAGATAAAACCGTTTAAAAACGGGAAATCCAAAAAGATCCCTACATGCATGCATGCGGGAACGTGGCGCAGTCTATGTGTTATAGGACGTGTGTGCTCCCACCACACGTGTGGGCGTTATCAGCGTCCTTTTCAAAACTTCATATTTGATAGTATCTAGAACACATCTAGATGTGACATAGTTATATCACATCTAAGCTAATGTGCACTCTGTTTGCGGTCTTTTTTTTGTCCTAGTTTTTTTTTCTTGTTGCTGCATTATATATTTGGGGGAGCTTAGATGTAACATCCTTAAAAAACATCTAGATGTGAATTAGACAAACTGTATTTGATAAGTATTTACCTGTCCATATTATTGTGATAGTGTAAAAAATAAGATTTTTTTATAAGCCGCTTATTCCGTAAGTATTTATTCTCCTTGGTAAGCCAATAAAAATGGAGCAGTTGATGAGGTTTTCAGGGAACACCCATGGAAAAACCAGAGATGAAATGAAAAAAAAAATCAACATAGAAAGAGGACGAAAAAAATGAAGCAGTTGATCCGATTGGAGGAAGGATGATGAACGGACGGGAAGAGAAGGTAAGAGTTTTGTTTTCACCTCGAAAAAAGATAGGAGTTTTTTTAGAGGTAGATAGAGAAGATAAGAGCTACAGTCGGACGTGACAACTGACGACACGATCGCGTCAGCCGATCAGGCCGCACCCCTCTCCATAGATCGATCGATTTGTAGGAGTAGTACGTGTCAATGGGCAGAAGCAAGGGCGCCGCCGCCAGGCGAAGGAAGGTCGCCGTGGCCGGGAAAGCGATCGCCGGCCCCAGCATCAAGGCCGACGGCCCTAGACGCTGCCCCAGCCTCCCGCCGGAGCTGCTGGCCAACATCCACGACCGCCTGGGGTTCCTCGACCGCATCGCCTTCGCCGCGGTCTTCGCAGCATCCTCCTTCTCCGACGTATTCAGCCCATCGGCGCCGTGGCTCCTCCTCCCCGGCAGGAACGACGAGAACCCAAAGACCGCCACGCTGTTCTCCATCGCCGACCGGCGCGCGGCCACGGTGCGCACCCCGTACCCCGCGCTGCGCGACCACCTCGTCATCGGCTCCTCCCGCGGCTGGCTCGCCACGGCCGACGGCCGGGGCCAGATCTACCTCGTCAACCCCGCCTCCGGCGAGCAGCACGCGCTCCCGCACGTCGCCACCATGGGCGTCTTCCTCCGGACGCCCTGCCAGTGGTTCACCGTGTGCGTGAAGCGCTTCATGGCCGCCCGGTTCGGCGGCGGGCCGCCGTTCAAGGAGAATGCCTGGGGGCCTGAGGGGCACGGCGCGCGCACGGTCACCGCCGACCACATGGGCGTCTGGTTCCACCGGAAGGTCGTCCTCTCTGTCTCCCCTAGCCGCCACGGCAGCTATGGCACCGCCATGATGATCCTGGACAGTGAATTCGGCGCCCCTGCCTTCGCCACGGCTGAGGACGCCGCGTGGAAGCTGGCGCCGTCGCGCGACGGCGTCGAGGACGCCATTTATCACGACGGACAGTTCTATTCCGTATCCTATACTGGTGTCGTGGAGGCGTGGCAACGTGTCGCGGAGTCCGGCACGTTCACGAGCACGGCTGTCACGCCAAGGCTGACAATTGAAGAAGGCGGCTCACCGTGCCACCGCAAGTACCTGGCGGTGGCGCCGGGTGGGCGGCTGATGGTGGTGCTCAAGTACGCCCAAGTGATCAAGGATCTGCACATCCAGGATAGGTGGACGTGCTCCTTCAAGGTCCATGTCCTCGGCGACGACGGGCAGTGGAAGGAGACGAAGGACATCGGTGATGTTGCACTGTTCGTCGGGGTGAACAACTCGTTGTGCGTACCGACGAGGGGGCACCCGGAGATCAAGGCCGGCTGCATCTACTTCACCAACGATGAACTAGGGGTCGCTAAGCTGTGCAAGACCAAGGACCTATCGTCGTGGTCCAACAAGAGTTGCAATGATGAGCCCATCAACTCTGACGCTCAGGCCCTCGGGGTATACAGCCTCAAGGACGGCACAGTGAAGAAGATGGAGGCGCTACGGCAGCAGTACGACATGTTCTCGGTGCCGCCGGTGTGGATCACGCCTTCTGTCCCATGATTGCAAGGCCGATCAGTTTTGAATGAGCTAGGTTCAAATTTTTGCTTAAGATCGCTAGCAGGTTTCAAGGTAAAATAGTAATTTGCACTATTTGTTGAAACCATGAAACACAATAATTTACAAATACCAAATTCTCTACAGTATTCGCAAAGGAAGACGCTAGGCATTGGTTGGGCAAGGGAGAAAGGAATCCACCGCCTCCCAGTCCATCCGATCTCGCCTAATCTTAGATGCTGGTGCGTTCAATTGTCGCAATCTAAAATCCAAGTGTGCAACAATTTTTTTCCTACAGATGCAACAGCCTTGCAATATTTTTTTCTCGTGGTATGTAAAAAAGACATGTAAAAATATTGCGATTTTTTTAGAACATTCGTACAACATAATTTTTTTATGCATGCAACAAATCATCAAAACTTATGAAACATAGGAACCAACATTCGCAACAATATTGAAACAACTTTGCAGCATGAATGCAACATTTGCATCATCACTACTGTTTATTTTGACTCTGTTCCGTGCACGGCGGAAGCTGCTTGTGCTCGAACTAGTGCTGACATATCATCTCCCTATGTTTTTTCCTTATTTCTGAAAGCCTCTCCCTGTGAGAATACTTGGGTATTGGTTTTATAGTTTACCATCTTACTCAATTTAGATGCATAATATTATGTCTTATAGCTACACTAGTGCAATAAGCTTCATGTCATGCCTAATTGCCAAAATTCATAAATTTGTTCAGCCTCTGCTTCAGCAGATCTTTAAAATTTACTGATTAGTTGATCTGCACTATGCTCAAATCATATCCTGAACTACCATTTGTGTGCATAAGTCACAAGGCCTTGACTAAAAAGTAAATTGGTGAATTATGGAGAAAATTGCATGTTGTAAATTGACGTCTGCATCAAAGCCAGTGTGAATTGAAACAGTGCTTGGCCTGTATATTGTGTTGAGTTATGAACCAAATAGCTTCTCGGCTTGATATTGCCTTAGGATTTATATGTGCTGCATTTGGAGTTTTGGACACAGCTTTTAGTTTGAAAGAGAAAAAGTGAAGGTCTGGGATTTTTGTTGTATGGGCTAGTTTGTGGTTGCCACACCGTGGAAACGTAGATAGTTGGAATCTGTACTAATTCCCAGATGTTGCTGTTGCACATGAAAACATGCTCTCAATTAACTACATCCAAAAATAAAAATAAAGAAGTATATTGCCATCCAAGTAATAGCATTGTAATGAATTGTCTTCTCGTGTAATGTATCCAATAATAACTTACGTTCTTTAGGTTGCCCCTTGCCAAAATGTTTCTGCTCTTTGGATTTTCGACGAGTAACCTGTGGAGCATTGGTAATATTCAGAAAAAGTCCATTGTTGTCCTTCGATTTTCAAAAAATAAAAAACCCTATGTTTCCCTTTGAGATCAGAAAGGCTCCTGCCTTATACCTACTGTTGCATTTTGTTGTGTACATTTGCAGAAGAGGATTACGGAAAACTAAATAAATGTTTCTGTGGATTGCAGAAAGTTAGAGTAGCTTGAACTGAGATAGGATTTTTTATTGTGTAGTATGGTCTTAAAGGTTCCAAATACTAGCTTCTATATATATGCTGCTTGCTTGGCCATGCTAATATAAACACTGCGTTTGGATGTCTGTAATGAGGCCCCGAATTGGATTTGGTATTCCCAAATTTCCAATTCACTTGTTTGGCATGCACACGGAAACAGCGGTCTGAAATAAAACGAATACAGCGCCGAAATCGCTTACACGCGCTGAGCCCTCCCAAGTTTCCGAGCTCTGCCCCTCCAATTTGGCTGGAAACGTCCATCCCGCAAAAACGATTCAATATTTCTTTTTTCCCCTGCCTCGACCAAGGACACAGCTGCCCCCCGCGCGACTTGAGAGGAGCGGCGCCCGGGGAAGGACCCCCGACGGCGGCGCCCAGAGAAGCCCCCCGACGGCGGCGCCCAGTCCTCGCGCGGCCCTCCGGCACCTGAATCCCCGTGACCTCAGCTCATTCCCCTCCTCTAATGGATGCCTCATCTCCCCCTTCGACTTAGATCTAGGCGTGGAGTTGAAGTGGCCATCCGTCAGGCCTCGCAAGCCATTGCTGACGTCGGCGGCGGAGCTGCCGATCCCGCCATCGCCGCTCCATCTCCACCTGCTCGCACTGGTAACCTTCCGATCTCTCGCCGTTCCATCCTTGATTGTTTCTTCTTTTCTGCTGGTTACGAGTTGCCAAAAGATTGCAGTACTGCTCACCTCCTTTCAATCCGGCAATCTCTTTAGTCATCACTAGTTCGCTAGTTCATCAGTTGGTAGTCAAATGCACACTACGCGGCCAACTGCATGAACAGATTTCACGGCGCTTGCTCTCTTATGACACTGCAGGAAATCTGTCTACATATAATCATCCAATCAGATGAAATTTAGTTTCCCTTCGCATATTGCTAAATGAGATTAGTAAAAAGAGGATTGATTGTTAATTTTTGACGGGTGGATTGATTCTTAATTATGTGCACAGTGTGGAATTTATGTCTCTGCTTTGGTTGATTGATTTTCAGAAGAAGAGAGGGAGGCCATCAGGAGCATGCTGTCAGCAAGAGCCAGTGAGATAAGATGATCATTGACTACCGTCGTACTAGACAGAGAGAGCAACAAGGACATTGATTATAGTCACATCTACACTACTATTAAGCAAGAAAACTTCAGCAGGAGGCGGACGAAAACTCTGCCGTCCACGCCCTCACAAACAACCCACGCCCGCAAGAGTCTACAACCCACGTCCTTTTTCCACGCCCTCACAAACAACCCACGCCCGCAAGAGTCTACAACCCACGTCCTTTTTCTCAAAAAAGAAAAAAAACAAGGTAACAACACACGTCCAGTCCAATTTACACGGAGCTAAATTAGCGGGAATCAATCCCCGTCACTGCCCTGCGCAGCCGCCGAGGCACCCAAGGACGGCCGCGACAACGAGCTCGTCAAGTCAGTCGACGACGGCCACGACGACGCGCTGTTCCCCAACACAGGTGCGGCCGCACGGGCGCCCTCCCACGACAGCGACAAGGAGCTCCTCCTCGCCAACATAGGTGCATGCTCTTCTCTGATCTGAATTTCAAAAGGCTTTTACACGCCGCTGCCGCCAAGGCTTCGTTAGGCTAGAAGACGCCTCCGCCCAGACTGTATTGCGCCATCACCAGACACTGCTCTCCCGACGATGTCGGCGCGGACGAACTGTTCCGCAAATGCATGCTCCTTTGTCAACCTGTTCATGTGATCCATCAATGTTAGCATATGGATCACATGATGTGGATCACATGATGGATCACGAAATTACGAAAAACAAGGAAAATGTAGGGAAAACGTGATCCATCATGCGATCCATATGCTAACATGATCCCTGTTGACCGTACCTTACCTAAATCGGACGTCCTTCCATGAATCCTAGTCAACACTTTGAATCCAGGTAAGCTAGGTGAGTAAGTAGGCTTTGTTTCTGTTGAATCAAAAATATGTCACACTTTTTGAAAATACAATTTGAGTGACATGATAACATTGTTTGAAATTTTAACTAATGCATCCCTCATCAAACTAGAACACAAAATTCTGCTATGAAAATGATTCCTTCAGATTATATTTTAGGGTGAAACATTTCCCAACAAAAAAGTGTTTGTTTAGGGTAGCAAGCTCCCTTCTGGTTAAAAGGATTTGAGTGCAAGGTTGATTACAATGAATGCAAGCAAGCATGCTTCTACTGAGCCTTAGAAGAAACCAATGAGTATATTCCAGAACCTCTTTTATATTACTTCAACACAAAAAGTTATGTGATATCCTTCTTTCATGTAGATATCCTATTAGGTGAGAGCATCAACAAGGTTTTGTTGATCTATCATGAACCGGTTTAGAATAAATGTTTTTGATGTACATGCTTGTGGTAAGACATGTAAGAAATATTTGGAGTTGCCGATGAAGGTAATCTGGAACTTTGATTTAGTAAACAAATATGCCGTGGGATTCTTTATCTAAGTGAAAACAGGGAGAGGAGGTAAATGACATACCAGTGCCGAAACAGCCATCGCGGAATCATTGATCATCGCAGCAACATATCACTTCCACAACATCAGAAAAAACCATTGAACCAGGTTAATTAACCTTCTTGCGATATCTGAATAGTAAATAACAGTATGTATAAGATGAGTTAGTACTTTTAACTAATTGGTTTAGTTCTGTTGTGAAGAGTGCAAATGAACTATATAAGCAAGCAAAAACGCTAACTACTGCAAGCAGCGTAAGCATTCATTTCAGGCATAGACTACTAATGGACTACTATAATCTTAATTCAAATATTAATAAAAATGCCTTTGGTATGAATGTTGATGCCTAAATGTGTGTTTTGCTTATGAACTTTGGCTATAAAGGACATCACTGTAAGAGGAGAAAATTCACAAGCTTAAGAAGAGGCATAAATAACAATGCACGCTGCCTCCGCGACAGACCATGTCGCCATCCTTATTATACAAAAATACCACAATCAAAAATCAAATGGGACCAGTACATAATCTGAAATTTTGAACATCGAAAAATCTGAATAATATGTGAACTGATGGAAGTCAAAGCTAACACACAGAACAAAAAAAACTGTACAAAAACGTATGCTTAGAGGAGTAGTTTCTCAGAAGAATGGCTCGTCGTGTAGAAGCAGAATAATTTATACAGTTGTATATATGAGTGCAGTGCATTGACTATACTTTATTCTGTCATCACATTCTTTTTTAGGAATAGACAAGAACAAACTTGCTTGTTTAGATCAGACCTGCAGCTTCCTTGGTGGCAAGCAGTTAATAGTTTTAACCTTCAGTGTACAACAATCAACAGTCATACTCTTGAATCCAGGTAATCTAGGTGAGTAAGTAGGTGATTAAGAAACATAAAGTACAAAAGAACTACATTCAATTTTTCTGTTGCGTGAGAAAAAAAGAAATAATAGAGAAGCAATATAGCTATTCTTGCCTTGCTTATCTGAAAAGATACAACCCACATTTCTGCAATGTTTAACACGGAGACAACAAATGAATTAGCCGTTTTCGCATCTAATCAACGTCGCCCATCCAAAATTTTAGGATTGAATAAATGATGTATACAACTCCCACTGGACTCAGAAGGCAAGTATTATATATTATTTTGTGCAGGCAAATGTTCAAGAGCTCAGAAAATAGAACAATATTAGCACTCAAAAACTCAGAGAAATGAAATATTAGGACTTAAGCATTAAAATGAAAGAGGCTCACCTGGCACTCAAGAACATATTTGGAAGAAAGCTTACTCTTTTTCGACTGGTAGTAGAATAGCCTCCGGGATTGCGAGTTTGCGAGCAGGGACCTCCAGTCTCGGACCTTCCCGTCCCTATTTGTTGGCCAATGAAGCCCGTCTCCCCAGACCGGAAGTCAGGCAGCGACGCACGAGACACAACCCAGCGCGGCAGCGCCCACATCGCCGGGCGGCGGCGGCGGCGAAGGCAGCACCGCGCGGAACACGCCATGGCCCCCGAGCAGATAACCCTAGGGGTCCGAACATTGCACGTAGTGAGGTAATGCACCCGTTGAAGATCCGAATTGACAGGAAGGAGCAACCGGCGGGGTCGGAGATATAGACTAACCTGGACTGGGACGAGCGCGGGAGAGGGTGGAGAGGCTCATGGCGGCGGCGGCGATGGCGACAACATCAGGAGGACGGAGGAGCCCGGCATCCCCGACGAGCATGCCGAGCTCGAGCACCGCCTCGGTCACTTCGGCGACCGGATTCGATGAAGGAGTAGGGAAGAGCAGGGGTGTGCGAGTCCCACGCCTCCGCACCCGCCTCCGACGGCCACTTCCGCGGCCGGATTCGACATTAAGGGGAGGAAGAGCAGGGGGAGACCATGGGAGAATGGGGAACGGATGCGAGGGGGCGGTGGGGAAGTGACCAGATTGTTTTTTTTTTCGAGAGTACGCAAATTGCGTACCTTAGCTTGATAGAAGGAGAGAAGAACAAATATACAACGATATCTACCACTCGCTGCGAACAACGAGCGTAGCAACACCACAGACAACACACACACACACACAACTACGATGACAATGAGCCTACCCAAAACCGCAAACCTCGTCGTGTCTCGACCAACACCGGTCATCTCCAAAGAACAGCAACCTGAGAGGAGCGATCCGGGCAGCCGCGAACACCGGAGGAGTGCAACAAAGGGCCTCTCGTCTCCCAGCACAATGCTCTCAACAGAGGAACGGCGTCAAAGACACCGCCATCATGCCGATCCTGCGAATCAAGGCTTTCGCCCTGGAGACAATTGCCGCCACCGGACAACGAAACAAATGGCAACACACACGATGACGCCTCCAGGAAGGGAAATGACATCCACGGATGCCATCGACGCCGGTCCGACCAAAGCCGAACAGGATTTTCATCCGTAGCGCTGCACATCTCCACGCCGCCAAGATCATGGCCAGCCCTGACTGAAGCCTCGCACCGCCGTAGCTGCAGCAGCATGCCATCGAAGCCACACCAATGAGAACCACTCCAACCTCACTGCCAAGGGAGGACGCTTCAAGCCACCGCCTGCAACACAAACGCAGAACCGCCGCATCCACCGAGCGGTGCAAGGACCAAACCACCACGATGACCTTCGCCCGCACCAGGGGACTGCCAACCGATCCGGTCTGACCCGCACCTCGAACCACTCTCCGGCACCAACAACGTCGAGGCCTCACCGCGTGCCTCACACGGCTGCAGCCGAGCGCCCGCTGCCCGCCAGGACCCTTCCTAGCAGGGCCTCGCAGCGCCGCCGCCTCCATGGCTGCGCTCACGCCGCCGCCACGGACGGTGTCGGTGCACCACCAACTCCCACCAGCCTGCTGCACCCTACGCCAGGCTCCAGACGACCGCCACCAGCACACACCCCGCTACGAGCCCCGCCGCCGCATCACCGCTTCACAGGCAACTCCACTGGACGTTGCCACTGCCCACTACCACCACCGCCGGACAGGGCTGCCACCGGAGCCTGGACGCGCTGCGCCTCCAAAAGCTCCACCGGACGAGATCCCATCCGAGGTAGGAAGGAGAAGTCGCGCCGCCCGACACCGCTGCCACCCAGCACCACCGGACGAAGCAGAAGCCCACCACCACCTCCGCTGAACAGGGCTACCACCAGAGCCTAGGCGTGCCGCACCGCCAGAAGCTCCACGGACGAGATCCCGTCAGGGGAAGTGAGGGGCAGCCGCGCCGCCGACCACCGGTGCCGCTGCGCGACAACATGCGCCAGATCTGGGCTGCCCGAACACCTAGCGCGCATGCCCGACACCTCCTTGCACAACCAGGCCGCGCCACAGCGCGCCCACCAGGCGCAGTCACCCCGCTCACCGCGCGCCCTCCAGGCGTCAGATCCACGCGCGTCCGCACCGCGACCTGCGCGCCCGAGCCAACCAGCGCCGCGACGCCGTCTTGCCGCGCGGGCTCGAGCACGCGCGTCCACACGAGCTCCTCCGAGACCAACGGCCCGCGCCACCTTGCCCCGAGACGGAGGTGGATAGGGCCCCGCCGCCGCCAGGCCGCACAGGCTTTGCCCAGCGACCCGTGGCGGCGGCGGCGAGGGGAGAAAGGTTGGGGAAGTGGTGCTGGCGGCGGCGGCTAGGGTTTACTCCCGGGCCGCCCGCGGGAGCGACACCGTTTTTCTTTCTTCAATACTGTATACACACACTCCGTTTTAGACAGTGATTCACCAGAGAAATTGTGAGTAAGTGTGGCCGTGTCTAAATAAAAAAAGAATTATTTTCTGACTGAGTAGGTTGTATTATCATCATGTCCAGGTAAGTTCCTTCCTTGATGCCTTCTCCTTGAACAATCGATGAAATATAGAACTAGCTTGCATATATTACAAAGATTTATTTATTTATTGCGCTGGAGGCATGGGGGAGGGGGACATAAATTTCTTGATCTTGAACTTATTTGCACGTCCTTTATTTGTCCATCATTTAGTTGTGTTTCCATCCGAAAAAACATTATTATCAGTAATGATACATGTATAGATGAAAAACTATTTTAATAATTATTTGATGACAATTGAGACGTGCGTTGCACGTGCATATTTACTAGTATTGTAAAAAAAATGATTTGATGCATATAGAACAAGGCACTATGCAATTCCATAGTTTGTCATCCAAACAAGATTTGGTATTGAAACCTCACTGGGATTCCATGGGCCAATACCATGAGCATCCAAACAAGTGAAATCGTATTCACTCCATTACAGTTTCCACACTGATTTGGTATTGAAACCAATTCAATACGGAGTCCTCCAATACAGACATCCAAACGCAGCGTTAGAAAGAACTCGGTTGTGACCGTACCAAAAAAATAAAATTCCAATAAGCTTTAATGTCCCCGGGCCTTGTATTATTTTCTACTCGACAGTTGCAACATATTGTGCTTAATCCTTTACCCTGTATGCTATCCTGATATTGCTTCACAACAAAACTGTTTTTTATGTTAAATATATTGCGAGCATGAGATAGCCATACATACATACATACATACATACATACGGAACCGAGGAACGCTGAATATATGTTACAATCAGTGTGGCTCAGCGGAAGACTGAAGATTTTGTTTGACGCTGAAGATGCAGGGACGCTCTCCTGCTTCTCGTGGATGAAGGTTCGGACACCCATGCATACAGATTTTTATTTTTTTTATCCTCGGCGGAGGATGCTGCCGCGGCGGCTCATGTGAAGTTGGCCTCAAATTTCGAGAGGAGCAGAAATCAAGGCTTCCTCCATACCCCCGGAGTCATCATCAAGCTCTGCTTGAGAAGGCAACGTGTAGACTGTTACGGCCCGTAATTACTGCTGTTGCTTCTGAAACTGAACCTGAAGCAGGAGTTGAGTTAACTGATGGTGATCGGTTGACTGAAAGACGAGGACGAGGCCGGCCATGGCTCCGGCCGGTGCGCCTGGCGTCGCAACCACTCGCGCGATCACCAGGCCAGCCAAGTCTCGTCGTTGGACAGACTCGGAACCTGAAGAAGGAACTCGATCTGTCATCTCCCTGTATTTCTGAATCTCACTCGCTCTGCGCCCTGAGGTCAAGCAAGCAAGAAACTTGCACAGCATGTTGCTTCATTGTCCGCGCTGAGCTGAAAACATGACAAGTGTTTTCTCAGGGAAAAAAATATACCATTGACAAACCTATATATCAACCGACGGGCGATGGCGATGGCGACCCCGTGCGTTGCTTGCTGTCAACGGTGCTGCGCTGTGCATCCGTTGCCACCGCATCGACGCATGTAACATGTAGCGTATACCACAATGCATGTTGCCAGCCTAAACTCATTGACCTCCATTACTCAAATCAAATCAAAGATCAAGCCTCCGATCGAGCACGTACATCAATCACAATCTCAAATCAACAATCCACAAGTTCTGACTTGTTAGCTCCGCTCTGACCGCTCCAGTGTCGTCTCGCAAAAGAAACCGCAAATGATTAAGAAAGGAAGCCGCGAAAATTGGTTCGGTCGGTGTGTGTGTGTGTGTGTGTGTGTGTGTGAATGGCTTGACACAAATGACACATTGCTTTGAGTTGAGCATGGCACCTCCCAAACTCCGCAACAAGTGGCGACGGGCCCCCTGGAAGTCAAAGCCGGGGCGTACGTAGGTACGTTGCGTGAAGCAGCCAACAGCACAGCACGTTCCTTCAAGAGCGAGCCAGCGTTTTCTGAATCTCACCTTTTTGTACTGCTACTAGCCTACTATACCTTCAACTTCCTTCCATGGATGCATCGGGAGCAGGCAGGTAGGCGTCTCGTGCCTGCCGCTAGACTTGAGAATTTGACCCGGCCTCCAACAACCTGGAGGCTAGCGTCCATGCACGGGAGACTCAAAATAATCCACCATGTACGTGGCTCATACGCAAGCCCCAATTTTTAACCGAATAATTCTCCTCATTTCCCGGCTTCTACTCGAGCTAGTAGTCAGTGTGCATCCAGCTAGAGCTAGCGCGTAGTAGTAGGAGTAGTAGTAAAACTTGGTGCCACGCTTCCGTGAAGGCGGGATCACCGGCACCGGCCCATTTCATACGATCGGCAGCAGCTGGCTCAGGAGTCCCATGGAAGCAACCGCCCCGCCCTCTTAACGCCACATTGAATCCCAATCAACGCCAGCGTCCGTCCCATCCTCCAGTCCTCCTCGCCATAGCCAATCCCGCAAAGCTTCATACGCTCGTACGTGCAGAGCCAGTGCGACGTCGACCTCCTTCCACCCGGCTGGGCTAGGCTACCGGCAAGCTAGCTACCTTGCCCTCGGCTCATGACTCCCCAGGCCTGCGCGCGGCGGCCATGAGACGACCCGGCGGCGCCGCCCCCGTCGTCGTCCTCCTCCTCTGGCTCACCGCGCTCACCTTCGCCTTCCACGGCTGCGGCGGCGGCGGCCTCCTCCGGTGCGGAGGCTTGGCGGTCCAGCTGGATCATCCGGCCTCTCTTCCCAGGAAGATGCTTCTCGTCGTGGAGAGCCGGAGCCTCGACCCCTCGTCGGCCGCCGGTGCTCCACAGGATCAACAGCGGCACCACCACCATCATCACCATCGTGGTGGTCGCCACCAACGTCAACGGCACCACCGCCTCCCAAGCAAATGGAACTGGCAGAGACTGCCACCGTCTGCCGCTCCCGGGGACGGCGAGGAGGTCGACCCGCGGTACGGCGTGGAGAAGAGGCTCGTCCCGACAGGCCCGAACCCGTTGCATCACTGAGGACGGGCAGGGTCTTCATGGCCGGGCTTCCATGGCGATTTTTCATGTACTTATCCTGATCAGAAGCTGCAAAAGCTTGCAAGGGAGAGGGAGAAAAAGGAACCAAAATTTTTCTAGCTGTGGTACATACAAGTTATTATGCTGTTGAGTATCGTCTCTTCCTCTTTTCCGTTTCTAGGTTGTCCATTCTATTCTTTGATTTTCTCTGCTACATGGTCAAAATCTTGGCATGAATAAGACGAGTGCTGCAGGTGACATTTGCATGTACTGTATAAGATTATATTTGCATTTCACTTTGTGCTTTACTGATTGGGAAACCGATGTTCGTTAAGTGTATTGCATTGCTCCCAAGAACTTGACAATAGATTGAAAATCAAATCTCCAATTATGTGTTGAACATTTGAACCTTTTTTTAGGCAAATGTATTGGACCTTATAAACACGAACAGAAGGAGTGAACCTGTTCATGGACAGACTGGCCCAAAGGCCTGGGCCCAAAAGCCTAACATCCAGGCCAGGATCGGGCTCCACCTTTCCGCCCAATACCCCCCGAAGTGAGCAAAATCTGCTATATTGTTAAAAAAAAGGTATAACATATTGTATTGTATACCCCCAAAAATACTATTTAAAAAAAATGACAACCATGACTAAATATCCACGGACCGAGTAGCAAAACATCTCACGTACCGGCCCGGTTTGGATATATAAAAAGAATCTTAAAACTATTCACCAATCCATTGTCGTCCAGCCCGGTTAGGATACCTGGCTTTCACCCAGGCGACCCGGGTTCAAATCCCGGCAATGGAGCTTTTTTTCTTCTTCTTTAACTTCTTCGGTGTGCTGCGTTTTATTTTGAATATATACCCAAGCTCGGCAATGGAGCATTTCTTTTTCTTTTCATAAACTTCTGCAGCGTGCTGTGTTTTATTTTGAATGTATACCCGATCCTGGCAAATGGAGCCTTTTTTCTTTTATAAACTTCTGCAGTGTGCTGCGTTTTATTCTGAATATATACCAAAAAATTAGCCATTGCTAAGCTTGAAAGAATATGTGGTTTGAACTTGTTGTTTGTACGAGAAAACTTACATGGTTTAAACTTGTTATTTGTATAAGAAAACTTAGCTGTCATCTTCGAGAAAATTTACTTGTTATTAGTAAGCTTACACGTGCAACGCATGGTAACGCATTAGAAAATTATTTTCTCATTCATCTAGTTATTACGTAGGTCATCTTCAAGGCGGACCCGCAAACCTCTCGCAACCGTTCGGACAGCGCTATCTGGACCGGGGAAGCCATCCTACGCTGGCCTGTATCGGTCCGGGAAGCGGTCCGGATGTGTTTTCTCCCGCAAGCCGGAGACAAACGTGGGGGAGGTTTGCGAGAGTCCGAACCGATCCCAGACCGCTTCTAACTGTCCTGGCCCACCAAACACCTCCTTTCACGCGCCCGTGTTCCCGCCCGGTGCCAACTGTCCGCATTCATGCTGCTGTAGAGCGCGTCGCTCCACATTGAGCGGACGCGACCTTCCACTAGCGTCGGCATTGAAGCAGCTCGTGGGCCGAGGGCGCCGTCTGCGACGCGTCTCCGGTGTCTGCGCTTGTTCAATGCCAGAGACACGTGACTGGACAGGACGGAACCTATATCTACCCCCCCCTCCAATGCCCCGTTCGTCCGTATGTCGCCATTAAGCAGGCTCGCTGGCTGAGAAACCCACTCCGGCGTCCCACATTTATGCACCCGGACGCCTGCCCTCAACAGAATCTGCTATTTAAGGACGGCCAAACCTGACTATCTCCACAACACAACACATTCGTTCCACATCCTCCTCCTTTCCTTCACATCCGCCGTGACCACCAGCGTGAAAGCACTGTGGGACAATCTGTCGCCGGAGATGAAGCATGCAGTAGACGCCCTTCCCGCCGCCTAGCATTGCAGTCATGCCAGGCGGATCGAGGACGGCTTGCCGGCCAGCTCACCCGAGGTCTCCGATGATGAGGACGACACCACGATGGAGACGGGTTCCGACGACTCCACCTCGGCTCCCCCGCCTACTGCGCACGCTGGCTTCACCATGGAGCAAGCGCACTTCAACGCCGCCATGGCGGAGGTGCGACTGTTACGTCGACGCCTTTCTCAGCGTTCTAGCAGGCGTAGGAGGAACAACGGTGCAACATGTTCCTCTTGGAGCAGCACCGGCTAGCGGAGGGTCAGATATACGGCGAGTGCTACTACTTCTTGAGCTGTGTTGGGATTTCCTTGAAGAGAAAATGATGATGCAGTAAAGCAGACATAAGTATTTTCCTTAGTTAAGTACCAAGTTTATCAATCCAGTAGGAGAACCAAGCAAGATCTCATGAATAGCACCCAGACACAAAAGAACAAATACTTGCACGCAACGCGATCAAGGGGGTTGTCAATCCCCTCAGCGGTTAATTGCAAGGATCACTAGTAGAAAACAGGGCATACGTTCAGGCCAGATAAGCCCATTAGTCCCGGTTCAGTCACGAACCGGGACCCATGGGCCCATTGGTCCCAATTCGTGAGGCCAGGGGCCCTGCCAGGCCTTGTGGGGGCATTGGTCCCGGTTCGTCTCGCCCCTTCGGTCTCAGTTGTTGGGACGAACCGGGACCAATGGGCCTCGCTCCTGGCCCACCACCATTGGTCCCGGTTGGTGCCTTGAACCGGGACCAAAGGATGGTCCTTAGTACCGGTTCAAGCCATGAACCGGGACCAATGAACCGGCCAGGGGAGAGGGCTTTGTGTGTGTAAAACATTAAAAACAAAAATAATTTTCATAAAATAAATAAAAAAGCAAAAAAGAAAAGAGAATAAATAAGTAGAAACAAAATAAACTTTAATAAAATAAATAAAAATAGCAACAATAAGTAGAAACAAAATAAAATAAATAAAGAAAAAGAAAGAATTTCATAAAATAAATAAAAAAGCAAAAAAGAAAAGAAAATAAATAAGTAGAAACAAAATAAACTTTAATAAATAAGTAAAAACAAAATAAATAAGTATTATTGAAACTAAAATTATATAAATTTTATGCAACTAAAATTATCAAACTATTTTCTGTTCAAAACATTAAAAGAAAAAAGAATTTTCATAAAGAAATTTTTTGTTAGACACTTTAATAGCAAAAGGAATTATCATAAAGAATTTTTTGTTAGAAAATAAAATAACAGAATATGTTTTTGAATATAATGATAAAAAAAGTAATATTAAATAGGAGGAAAAAGAATCACTCAAAAATCTATTTTTATAGTAAAGCTATTCAAAAACTAGTGATTCACACAAATTTCCAAAAATTCAAATCTAAACTATTCAAATTGAAAAACAAATGACACTAACAGAAATTTTATAATTTTTATTACCTAAAAGCAATAAGAATCACTGAAAAACTAGTAAGTATTTTGTTGTAAGTAGAAACAAAATAAAATAAATAAAGCAAAAAAAGAAAACAAAAAATAAAAAAAATGCCACCTACTGGGCCACCACGGCGTGTATACGAATAGAAACCCAACCATGGGCCAGGATTCAGGCCCGCAGAAGGCCCAGTAGGCCCACAGGCAGCATACTGTGTAATTAGGCCCAGTGAGCCTGCATTTGAGAGGAGCTCGAGAGGGCAGCCGCAGTGGGGCTTATAAACCCTCCGAGCTCCTCACAACTAGCGAGGTGGGTGGCATCAACCGGGACTAAATGGGGGCATTGGTCCCGGTTGGTGCCATGAACCGGGACCAAAGCTTAGTGTATATAGGTAGGACTTGTCAAAATTTTGAGAGATTATCTCGTAATTACCCCCGACGATGCCGACCTCCACGACGCCGCCAGGCTGCCCCGACGCCGTCCGTCGTCGCCGTCGCCAACGCCCGTCATCACCGCTGTCTGCCCCCGTCACCGTCGTCGCGCCGCCCCTACACCGAGGCCGTCGCCCTACCTCGTCGTCGCCGTCCTCACGCCCTGCACCGACACCGTCGCCCCGCGCCTGTCATCACCGCCGTCGTCGCCTGCGTCCTCTCTGTGAGCACCGCCGGCCCCGATCCCCTCCTCTCTTGATTTTTTTTGTATGATTTTTTTGTTGTATGTATTGATGTATGATTTTTTTGTTCATAAAAGTTATGCACTTTTGTATAGAAACGAAAACATAGAGTGAAAACGAAAGCAAACATAAAAGTTGTGCACTTTTGTTAAAGTGAGGTGCGACGTCGGATATGACATGAGGGGGCCGGGGACGTCGGACATGTGATGAGGGGGTGAGTGTCATTGTCGTCTACCCCCTCCCTGATAACATCGACATGAGGGGGGACATCGGACATGACATGAGGGGGGACGTCAGACATGACATGAGGGGGGACATCGAAAATGACATGAGGGGGGACGTTGAAAAAATGTATGCAAATGATTTTGACAAGTCTTTCTTATATAATCTACACATTGGTCCAGGTTTGTGGAAAAATAGAAGAGGAAGAAGGAGAAGAAGAAGGAGAAGAAGAAGGAGAAGAAGAAGGAGAAGAAGAGGAGAAAAAAATAAGAAGAGGAAGAATAAGAAGAAGAAAAAGGAGAAGAAGAAGGAATAGAGGAGAAGAAGAAAAAATAGATTTTTCTTCTTCTCCTCTTGTTTTTTCTTCTATTTTTTCTTCTTCTTCTTCTTCCTCTCTCTTTTTTTTTTCTTCTCCTCTTTTCTTCTTCTTCTTCTTCTTCTTCTTCTTCTTCTTCTTCTTCTTCTTCTTCTTCTTCTTCTTCTTTTTATCGGGAACGACGATGTCGAGGAACGCCGAGGGGTCGAGGGTCGGAAACTAGGCTAGAGGTTTGCGAGGGTCATAGAGGGGTCGAGGGTCATCGAGGCAGGTCGAGGGTCAAGGGTTTGAGGGTCGAGGGTTCTAGGGTTCGAGGTTCGAGGGTTCAAGGGTCGTCGAGGGGCCGAGGGTTCGAGGGTTCTAGGGTTCGAGGGTTCTAGGGTCGTCGAGGGTCGAGGGTTCGAGGGTCGTCGAGGGTCGAGAGTTCTAGGGTTCGAGGGTCGAGGGTTCGAGGGTCGTCGAGGGGCCGAGGGGTCGAGGGTTCGAGGGTTCTAGGGTCGAGGGTCGAGGGTTCGAGGGTTCTAGGGTCGATGGTTCGAGGGTCGTCGAGGGTCGAGGGTTCTAGGGTTCGAGGGTCGAGGGTTCGAGGGTCGTCGAGGGGCTGAGGGGTCGAGGGTTTGAGGGTTGTCGAGGGTTCGAGGGTTCTAGGGTCGATGGTTCGAGGGTTCGAGGGTTGTTGAGGGGCCGAGGGTTTGAGGGTCGAGGGTCGTCGAGGGGTCGAGATGTTGCCTAGTGTCAAAGTATTGAAGAAACCCATGGCTTCATCATTAGCCGGAAGTAACCGGGGCATGATCGTACGAAGTTCTCCAAAGTTATTCTGGAACGGAGTCCTGGATAGGATAATCCGCCTTTTGGTTCAAATTTGAGCAAAGGCCTTCCAAATAGCGATATTCGGAAGGCTCTTGTTGTACTTTGTACCAAAATGCGAATTATCATATCTGGGATTCCGTTCCAGAGTAACTTTGGAGAACTTCGTACCATCATGCGCCTGTTACTTTCGCCTAATGATGAAGATATGGTTTTGTTGAATCCTTTGACACTAGACCCCAGAAGCGCTGCCGAGGCCACCCAAATTTACCAATTTAAAAGAGCGTTGTCGTTGAGGCCACTCCGAACCCTTGAAGCGTTGCCGAGGCGACCCCAAACCCTAGAGAAGCATCGAGGCCACTAATTAATATAATTCCTTGTTGTGATTAGCTATAGCTAGGCCTACATTTGCCACTAATATATCCATCTGTCATGTTTGTATAATAATTGTCATGTTGTAATATTTGCAGAAACTATGGAGCACAACCGAGACGAGGAAGCAGAACGGGTGTTGGGGGACATAATCGCAGGCAGAGGTGATGTCATGTCGTATCTCAACGAAACTGATGGTCTGGAAGGAGAGGGTGAAGCAGGCTACGGTTATCGAACAACGGAGGAGGAGGGACATGATTATGATGGCTCCGGTGACCGAATGCCGGTGCAAGAAGGAGACCGTGATGACGGCTCCGATGACCGAACAGAGTCCGGCCAGGTATATATATTAATTAAGCCTGTGCTGACTAGCTAATTGATGCATTCATTGTTTTGGTATCTACACATATTAACTCTCGTATTTCTTATTTTTTTCTAGCCCTTTGGATCGAGCACAACTTCGGTAAAGAGACGAGGCCCGAAGAAAAAGTTGCGCTCGGATGAAAGGTTCACGATCACAGCAATCACGCGTGATGGCCAACCGATTGAACCCCTCCGGACCAAGGATGCATTTACTACTCAGTGCAGGGTTCTTGTTAGGGACATGATCCCGATCAGCATCGAGCTATGGAATCAACCTAAGAAGGAAGAGCTTCAAGTTTCTTTTGTCGAAGATACACATAAAGAGGATCTTTGGAAAGCGCTGAAGGTAAATTTCACCCTACCGAAAGAGGAGGATCCGGAGAATCTAGTTATAGAGCCATTGATCAAATCATGTGCTCTCAAGAAGATGGCAGATCTATTCAGGAGGTGGAAGAATGAGCTGAAAGCAAAGTTTGTCGACAAAAAAAAGACAACAGAATTCATCGGCCGGTATGAGAAGCTCAGAGATCAATGGGACGCATTTGTGGCCAACAAGACATCAGAGAGGAGTAAGAAGATGTCAGCAACAAACAAGATAAATGCTGCGAAGAGGAGCATCACCATCGCACGGGGTCAGGTGGCTACCTCAAAGCCCGGCCGTTGTGGGCCAAGGCTGAGAATGACCTGCTTGATAAAGGGGTCGAACCAGAGACATTGCACTGGCGAGACTATCCAAGGACTTGGTTCTTCGGGGTTGGCGGAACCTTGGACCCTACAACAGGGAAGTGCGTTTGGATGAGCGAGCAACTACGAATAACCATCACGAAGCTTCGGGACTATATCACCGCAGCGCGGGAAGGGACGTTCATTCCAGACAGAGAGAAGGACGAGCTCACAATGGCCCTCGGGAATCCTGAGCACCCTAGACAGACGCGAGGCACGCCAGGCTCCATTCCATGGAAGGTTGGGTTTTCGGACACAGGCGGTTACAAAACCCAAGAGAGTAGGAGGAAAGTGGAGCAGAGCGAACTGCAGGAGCTGCACGCAAGGGTACGAAAGCTAGAGGAACGAGAAGCAGTTCTAAGCAAGCAACCTGCCAAAGCTACCCCCGAAGCTACCCCGCCATCTCAGCGGAGAAGCACCGTGGCTTCCACCGAGCTGCTTTAGCTGGAGACTATCTTCACGGGTCCTGCTAGCTACCCCGTGGATGCTATCACGAAGTCTCAACATTGCCACCTTATGACGCAATGGTAGGACTGCAAAGTCAAGGTGGCTGTCGGCTCTATTCGACCTCCTGAACCCGATGCAACTTTTCACTGCCGTCCAATTCCAGAAGGATATGCTAGGGTGATGGTGGACGAAATAACAAAGGGATTTGGGGAGCTCGTGCTTGACCACCCTACCGGTGAAGGGGAGACTAGGCTGGGTTATGCTCTGAAGACTCCATGCCTATGGCGGAAGGAGCTCATCAACCTTCCAAACTGGACGCCTCCGCCTCCTCCTCCTTCTCCGGTGAGTCAGGGCACTCCGCCTCCTCCTCCGCCTGCTCCTCCAGCGAGTGATTAGGGCACTCCGCCTCCTTCTCCGGTGCGTGGTGGCACTCCACCTCCTTCTCCGCCTGCGTCGGCGCGCCCGACCAGCCAGCCTCCTCCTTCTCCGCCTCGTCAGCAAGGGCGGAAGAGACCCGCCGCCACTCCGGGTGCTCCGGCGTGTCATAGTCCTTCTCCTCTGCCTCGTAAGCAACGAAAGAAGACAGCCGCAGCCGCTCGGCCTGCTCCGGCGTCTAGCAGTACAGCCAGAGGCGGGAGGCAATACAAATTCGGTTCATCTCTCAAGACTCCAGAGAAGTTACCATACGAGATGACCGAACAGGAAAACGAGAAGATTTGTCAAGCCCAAGTGAAGGACTACTTCGAAACGCAAAGAGCTAAGAGACATCCACCTCCGGAGGAGAAGATAGATCTGGTGAAAGCGAAGCGCACTTTGGATGCCCTGCAACGACCACCATCGTCTCCGCCGCAAACCAACTATGAGCGCATTACTGAAAAGACATATAAGGAAGCGAAGCGGTCGGGAAGTATTTGCAGTGACAAAATGTTACAAGAACGAAGAAGTGGGAAAAAAATTTCCCAACTCAGTGAACACGCGAACCAATCGTGTCCCCCGCTCAAGGTGTCTAGCGATATCGTCACTAATCATCCGGGGATCTTGCCCGGTACCAATCCTACAGACTACATGCACGACGACGATGCACATTTTGATATAATGGAGGTGGACGGATTCAAATACAAGTACGAGAAGCCTCTCGTCAAAGATGGAACTACTCTAACAACGATGATGCGAAGATTCCATGATTGGTACATGGAAACCTGCAGAAAGCAGTCGGCTGAGAAGAAAATCGATACTTTGACGCTGAAAGTTAAAGAGGATCATCACGACCTCATTGGAATTGAGGAGTTGTCTGTTCCATTTGAGGAGTTCTTCCGGTTTTTCAATCTAAAGGCCCTCGATAAATTAACGGTCACTTGCTACTGTCTGTAAGTAATACTTCTGTCATTAAGTCTCTATATGTAGCTCAGCTCTTTCATTGCATGTATATATAATTATCCTCACTATATTATGCAGATTGAAGATCGTCGAATGCAGAAAAGCTGAAATGTATGATATTGGGTTCATTAACACAAATCTCATAGATGAATTTACGGTTACATTTCATGCCAAAGAAACCGAGGACAACTTGCTACGATCGTTGGTAATAAATCAAAACAAAGATACAATACTCTTTCCTTACAACTTCAAGTGAGTGTTACTGTCTTGTGCATATTCGGTTTCCCTTAATTATTACTCGAGGTTATAGTAATTAATGTAATTGATGAGTTATGCATGCGTGCGCAGGTTCCACTATATTCTCCTAGAGATTAAGCTTGAGCAGGGACTAGTAAACGTCTTAGACTCGAGACGAAAAGATCCCGAAGACTATGCGGACATGTCTAAAATGCTCGAGAAGTAAGTTGAATCGATCATTATCGCACCATATCGGCAACTTTGTTCATTTCATGATATCAAGTAATTGTTTTCTTTGTCTCGCAGGGTTTGGAAAGTATTCACCGCACAAGTTTCAGGACTGCCGCGAGATCTGTGATGGAAATACCCGAAAGTAAGTACTACTAGCTAGCTAGTTCCGCGCATCTCCTGTTGATTCTAGCTACTTTCATCAATGCCATTTATAATGCTTCATTATCAGTTTGATTGACCTCTATTTCTCGTAAAGCGCTTGTGGAAGGAAGCCGGGAATAATTACTATGGATACTACATCTGCAAGTTCATCTACAACGCGACGGCCAAGAATAGGCGGGGATACTCTAAAAGACAATATGAAGTTCGTAAGCAAAAATATTCACAAGTTTATTTTATTACCATCCTTTCTGTTCAGTTTCATTCATATATATGTATTGACCCCCTTCTTGAAATTAGATGTGGGAGATGCGGAATGAACTCCTACCACAAGATCGCATGCGAGCAATTCAAGAGTAATTGGCTGGATTCTTTCTTGACCATGTCATCAATAAAGCCAGAGAATACCACCATGCATGTGGAAGTTGAGTTCATATGTTAGGGTATTGTAAGAGATCTTACACATTGTATATATATGTAGCCAGTAGCATCGTTAAGATATACGAAAACTTGTTGTTCGACCAATTTCTCGGAGAAGGAGAGGTCGATCACTTCTGTATATGTTCATGACGATTTTCTGTACTTCATAGTTTCCTTCATTTGCTTACTAGTTAGCTAGCGTGTCGAGTCCTCTCTATACGCAGCGTCGACCAAGCACAGAGATAAGAGAGGACACTTCTCTCTATTAGCTAGCTAACACAATATATGAAACCCCTAAACTAACCCTACAAAACCCCCCAACCCCCCCCCCTTTCAGAAGCAAAAAACAAAAAACCCAGCCACTGAAATGCTGATGCGTGGAAGCCTTTTGGTCCCGCTTGGTGGCACCAACCGAGACAAAAGGCCCCCCTTCCTGGGCGAACCGGGACTAAAGGGACAGGGCTTTAGTAATGACCCTTTAGTCCCGGTTCGGGAACCGGGACAAATGGCCCTCACGAACCGGGACGAATGGGGGTTTTTCTACTAGTGGATCAAGTCTGATAATGGTAGATAGATAACAAACACACAAAATAAAATAACGGTAGATAAATTGCAGCAAGGTATTTTTGAATTTTATAGATGATAAAGAATAGACGGGGGCATAGTTTTCACTGGAGGCTTCTCTCTCGATAGATGCTACTTGTGAACTATGTTAGGATTTCCCTGAAGAGGAGAGTATGATGCAGTACAGTAGAGATGAATATTTTTCTCAGTTATGAAACTAAGGTTATCAATCCAATAGGAGAACTAAGCAACACTATGTAAATATCACCTACACACAAACAACAAATCCTCGCAACCCAACCCAACAAGGGATTGTCAATCGCTCAAAGGTTACGTGCAAGATTAAACTATATGGTAATTGTTGGAAATATGCCCTAGAGGCAATAATAAAAGTATTATTATATTTCAATGTTCATGATAAATGTCTTTTATTCATGCTATAACTGTATTATCCGGAAATCGTAATACACGTGTGAATACTTAGACCACAATATGTCCCTGGTGAGCCTCTAGTTGACTAGCTCGTTGTGATCAACAGATAGTCATGGTTTCCTGACTATGGACATTGGATGTCGTTGATAACGGGATCACATCATTAGGAGAATGATGTGATGGACAAGACCCAATCCTAAGCATAGCATAAAAGATCGTGTAGTTCGTTTTGCTAGAGCTTTGCCAATGTCAAGTATCTCTTCCTTCGACCATGAGATCGTGTAACTCCCGGATATCGTAAGAGTGCCTTGGGTGTATCAAACATCAAAACGTAACTGGGTGACTATAAAGGTGCATTACAGGTATATCCGAAAGTATCTGTTGGGTTGACACGGATCGAGATTGGGATTTGTCACTCCGTATGACGGAGAGGTATCTCTGGGCCCACTCGGTAATGCATCATCATAATGAGCTCAATGTGACCAAGGTGTTGGACACGGGATCATGCATTACGGTACGAGTAAAGTGACTTGCCGATAACGAGACTGAACAAGGTATTGGGATACCGACGATCGAGTCTCGGGCAAGTAACGTACCGATTGACAAAGGGAATTGCATACAGGGTTTGATCGAATCCTCGACATCGTGGTTCATCCGATGACAACATCGAGGAGCATGTGGGAGCCATCATGGGTATCCAGATCCCGCTGTTGGTTATTGACCTGAGAGCGTCTCGGTCATGTCTGCATGTCTCCCGAACCCGTAGGGTCTACACACTTAAGGTTCGGTGACGCTAGGGTTATTAGGAAGACTAGTATGTGACTACCGAATGTTGTTCGGAGTCCCGGATGGGATCCTGGACGTCACGAGGAGCTCCGGAAGGGTCCGGAGGTAAAGATTTATATATGGGAAGTTGTCAAACGGACACCGGGAAGTTTCGGGGTCATACCAGTATTGTACCGGGGCCACCGGAAGGGTTCCGGTGGTCCACCGGGAGGGGCCACCCCTCCCGGGGGGCCACATGGGCTGCGTGGGGCAGGGAGCCAGCCCCTGGTGGGCTGGGCGCACCCCCTCCCTTGGGCCCTTGCGCCTAGGGTTGAGGGGGGAACCCTAGAGGGGGCGCCCCCCTTGGCTTGGGGGGCAAGCCACCCTCTCCCCCTCTCCCCTTGGCCGCCGCACCCCCTTAGATGGGTTCTAGGGGGCCGGCCCCCTTCTCCCTTCCCCCTATAATAGAGGGGTGAGGGGAGGGCAGCCGGACCACCCTCCAAGGCGCAACCCTCCCCTCCCCAACACCTCTCCTCCTCCGTTGTGTGCTTGGCGAAGCCCTGTCGGAGTGCTGCCTCTCCACCATCACCACGCCGTCGTGCTGCCGGTGGAGCTGTCTTCCTCAACCTCTCCTTCCCCCTTGCTGGATCAAGAAGGAGGAGACGTCTCCCGTCCCGTACGTGTGTTGAACGCGGAGGTGCTGTCCGTTCAGCACTTGGTCATCGGTGATTCGAATCACATTCGAGTACGACTCCATCATCACCTTGCAAGCTTCCGCACGCGATCTACAAGTGGTATGTAGATGCAAACTCACTCCCTCGACTCGTTGCTTAGATGAACTCATAGATGGATCTTGGTGAAACCGTAGGAAAAATTTTAATTTTCTGCAACATTCCCCAACAGTGGCATCATGAGCTAGGTCTATGCGTAGTTCTCTTTGCACGAGTAGAACACAATTTTGTTGTGGGCGTGGATTTTGTCATCTTACTTGCCTCTACTAGTCTTTTCTTGCTCAACGGTATTGTGGGATGAAGCGGCCCGGACCAACCTTACACGTATGCTTACGTGAGACCGGTTCCACCGACTGACATGCACTAGTTGCATAAGGTGGCTGGCGGGTGTCTGTCTCTCCCACTTTAGTTGGAGCGGAATCGATGAACAGGGCCCTTATGAAGGGTGAATAGAAGTTGACAAAATCACATTGTGGTGATTCGTAGGTAAGAAAACGTTCTTGCTAGAACCCAATTGCAGCCACGTAAAAGATGCAACAACAATTAGAGGACGTCTAACTTGTTTTTGCAGCGATTGATCATGTGATGTGATATGGCCAGAAGTTGTGATGAATGATGAATTGTGATGTATGAGATCATGTTCTTTGTAATAGGATTCACGACTTGCATGTCGATGAGTATGACAACCGGCAGGAGCCATAGGAGTTGTCTTTATTTTTTGTATGATCTGCGTGTCATTGAATAAACGCCATGTAAACTACTTTACCTTATTGCTAAACGTTAGTCATAGAAGTAGAAGTAGTCGTTGGCGTGACAACTTCATGAAGACACGATGATGGAGATCATGATGATGGAGATCATGGTGTCAAGCCGGTGACAAGATGATCATGGAGCCCCGAAGATGAAGATCAATGGAGCTATATGATATTGGCCATATCATGTCACAACTATATAATTGCATGTGATGTTTATTATGTTTATGCATCTTGTTTACTTGATCCCTTACAAAAATTTCAAGAAGTGTTCTCCCCTAACTGTGCACCGTTGCTACAGTTCGTCGCTTCTAAGCACCACGTGATGATCGGGTGTGATGGATTCTTACGTTCACATACAACGGGTGTAAGACAGTTTTACACAGCGAAAACACTTAGGGTTAACTTGACGAGCCTAGCATGTGCAGACATGGCCTCGGAACACAGAGACCGAAAGGTCGAACACGAATCGTATGGAAGATACGATCAACATGAGAATGTTCACCGACGATGACTAGTCCGTCTCACGTGATGATCGGACACGGGCTAGTCGACTCGGATCGTGTAACACTTAGATGACTAGAGGGATGTCTAATCTAAGTGGGAGTTCATAATTTGATTAGAACTTTATTATCATGAACTTAGTCTAAAAACCTTTGCAAATATGTCTTGTAGATCAATGGCCAACGCTAATGTCAACATGAACTTCAACGCGTTCCTAGAGAAAACCAAGCTGAAAGATGATGGCAGCAACTATACGGACTGGGTCCGGAACCTGAGGATCATCCTCATAGCTGCCAGGAAACAATACGTCCTAGAAGGACCGCTAGGTGACGCTCCCGTCCCAGAGAACCAAGACATTATGAATGCTTGGCAGTCTTGTGCTGATGATTACTCCCTCGTTCAGTGCGGCATGCTTTACAGCTTAGAACCGGGGCTCCAAAAGCGTTTTGAGCACCACGGAGCATATGAGATGTTCGAAGAGCTGAAACTAGTTTTTCAAGCTCATGCCCGGGTCGAGAGATATGATGTCTCCGACAAGTTCTACAGTTGTAAGATGGAGGAAAACAGTTCTGTCAGTGAGCACATCCTGAAGATGTCTAGGTTGCACAACCGTATGACCCAGCTGAACATTAACCTCCCAGATGAGGCGGTCATTGACAGAATCCTCCAGTCGCTCCCACCAAGCTACAAGAGCTTTGTGATGAACTACAACATGCAGGGGATGGAAAAGACCATTCCTGAAGTGTTCTCGATGCTGAAGTCAGCAGAGGCTGAAATCAAGAAAGAACATCAAGTGTTGATGGTCAATAAGACCACTAAGTTCAAGAAGGGAAGGGTCACTGGAAGCGGAACTGCCCCAAATACTTAGCGGATAAGAAGGCCGGCAACACCAAAGGTATATTTGATATACATGTGATTGATGTGTACCTTACCAGTACTCGTAGTAACTCCTGGGTATTTGATACCGGTGCCATTGCTCATATTTGTAACTCACAGCAGGAGCTGTGGAATAAACGGAGACTGGCGAAGGACGAGGTGACTATGCGCGTCGGGAATGGTTCCAGAGTCGATGTGATCGCCGTCGGCACGCTGCCTCTACATTTACCTACGAGATTAGTTTTGAACCTTAATAATTGTTATTTAGTGCCAAGTTTGAGCATGAACATTGTATCTGGATCTCGTTTAATACGAGATGGCTACTCATTTAAGTCTGAGAATAATGGTTGTTCGATTTATATGAGAGATATGTTTTATGGTCATGCTCCGATGGTCAATGGTTTATTCTTAATGAATCTCGAGCGTAATATTACACATGTTCATAGTGTAGATGCCAAAAGATTTAAAGTTGATAATGATAGTCCCACATACTTGTGGCACTGCCGCCTTGGTCACATTGGTGTCAAGCGCATGAAGAAGCTCCATGCCGATGGACTTTTAGAGTCTCTTGATTATGAATCGTTTGACACGTGCAAACCATGCCTCTTGGGAAAAATGACCAAGACTCCGTTCTCCGGAACAATGGAGCGAGCAACCAACTTATTGGAAATCATACATACCGATGTGTGCGGTCCAATGTGCGTTGAGGCTCGCGGAGGATATCGTTATGTTCTCACTCTCACTGATGACTTGAGTAGATATGGGTATGTCTACTTAATCAAACACAAGTCTGAAACCTTTGAGAAGTTCAAGGAATTTCAGAATGAGGTAGAGAATCAACGTGACCGAAAGATAAAATTCTTACGATCAGATCGTGGAGGAGAATACTTAAGTCACGAATTTGGTACACACTTAAGGAAATGTGGAATCGTTTCACAACTCACGCCGCCTGGAACACCTGAGCGAAACGGTGTGTCCGAACGTCGTAGTCGCACTCTATTGGATATGGTGCGGTCTATGATGTCTCTTACCGATTTACCGCTATCATTTTGGGGATACGCTCTAGAGACAGCTACATTCACTTTAAATAGGGCACCGTCTAAATCCGTTGAGACGACACTGTATGAATTATGGTTTGGAAAGAAACCTAAGCTGTCGTTTCTAAAAGTTTGGGGATGCGATGCTTATGTCAAGAAACTTCAACCTGAAAAGCTCGAACCCAAGTCGGAAAAATGCGTATTCATAGGATACCCTAAGGAAACTGTCGGGTATACCTTCTACTTAAGATCCGAAGGCAAGATCTTTGTTGCCAAGAACGGATGCTTTCTGGAAAAAGAGTTTCTCTCGATAGAAGTAAGTGGGAGGAAAGTAGAACTCGATGAAGTACTACCTCTTGAGCGGGAAAGTGGCGCAGCGCAGGAAACCGTTCCTGTGATGCCCACACCAACTGAAGAAGAAAACAATGATGATGATCAAGGTACTTCGGATCAAGTTACTACTGAACTTCGTAGGTCCACAAGGACACGTTCCGCACCAGAGTGGTACGGCAACCCTGTCCTGGAAATCATGTTGTTAGACAACAATGAACCTTCGAACTATGAAGAAGCGATGGCGGGCCCGGATTCCAACAAATGGCTTGAAGCCATGAAATCCGAGATAGAATCCATGTATGAAAACAAAGTATGGACTTTGACAGACTTGCCCGATGATCGGCGAGCGATAGAAAACAAATGGATTTTTAAGAAGAAGACGGACGCGGATGGCAATGTTACCATCTATAAGGCTCGACTTGTCGCTAAGGGTTATCGACAAGTTCAAGGGATTGACTACGACGAGACTTTCTCTCCCGTAGCGAAGCTGAAGTCCGTCCGAATCATGTTAGCAATTGCCGCATACTATGATTATGAGATATGGCAGATGGACGTCAAAACAGCATTCCTTAACGGGCATCTTAAGGAAGAGCTGTATATGATGCAGCCGGAAGGTTTTGTCAATCCTCGGAACGCTAACAAAGTATGCAAGCTCCAGCGATCCATTTATGGGCTGGTGCAAGCATCTCGGAGTTGGAATATTCGCTTTGATGAGATGATCAAAGCGTTTGGGTTTATGCAGACTTATGGAGAAGCCTACGTTTACAAGAAAGTGAGTGGGAGCTCTGTAGCATTTCTCATATTATATGTAGATGACATACTCTTGATGGGAAATAATATAGAATTTCTGGACAGCATTAAGGCCTACTTGAATAATTGTTTTTCAATGAAGGACCTTGGAGAAGCTGCTTATATATTAGGCATCAAGATCTATAGAGATAGATCGAGACGCCTCATAGGTCTTTCACAAAGCACATACCTTGATAAGATTTTGAAGAGGTTCAAAATGGATCAGTCCAAGAAGGGGTTCTTGTCTATGTTACAAGGTGTGAGACTGAGCTCGGCTCAGTCACCGACCACGGCAAAAGATAAAGAAGAGATGAGTGTCATCCCCTATGCTTCAGCCATAGGATCTATTATGTATGCCATGCTGTGTACCAGACCCGATGTAAACCTTGCTGTAAGTTTGGTAGCAAGATACCAAAGTAATCCCGGCAAGGAACACTGGACAACGGTCAAGAATATCCTGAAGTACCTGAAAAGGACGAAGGACATGTTTCTCGTTTATGGAGGAGACGAAGAGCTCGTCGTAAAGGGTTACGTCGACGCTAACTTCGACTCAGATCTGGATGACTCTAAGTCACAAACCGGATACGTGTATATGTTGAATGGTGGAGCAGTAAGCTGGTGCAGCTGCAAGCAGAGCGTCGTGGCGGGATCTACGTGTGAAGCGGAGTACATGGCAGCCTCGGAGGCAGCGCATGAAGCGATTTGGGTGAAGGAGTTCATCACCGACCTAGGAGTCATACCCAATGCGTCGGGGCCGATCAAACTCTTCTGTGACAACACTGGAGCTATTGCCCTCGCGAAGGAGCCCAGGTTTCACAAGAAGACCAGGCACATCAAGCGTCATTTCAACTCCATCCGTGAAAATGTTCAAGATGGAGACATAGAGATTTGCAAAGTGCACACGGATCTGAATGTCGCAGATCCGCTGACTAAACCTCTCTCGCGTGCAAAACATGATCAACACCAGAACTCTATGGGTGTTCGATTCATCACAATGTAACTAGATTGGTGACTCTAGTGCAAGTGGGAGACTGTTGGAAATATGCCCTAGAGGCAATAATAAAAGTATTATTATATTTCAATGTTCATGATAAATGTCTTTTATTCATGCTATAACTGTATTATCCGGAAATCGTAATACATGTGTGAATACTTAGACCACAATATGTCCCTGGTGAGCCTCTAGTTGACTAGCTCGTTGTGATCAACAGATAGTCATGGTTTCCTGACTATGGACATTGGATGTCGTTGATAACGGGATCACATCATTAGGAGAATGATGTGATGGACAAGACCCAATCCTAAGCATAGCATAAAAGATCGTGTAGTTCGTTTTGCTAGAGCTTTGCCAATGTCAAGTATCTCTTCCTTCGACCATGAGATCATGTAACTCCCGGATATCGTAAGAGTGCCTTGGGTGTATCAAACGTCACAACGTAACTGGGTGACTATAAAGGTGCATTACAGGTATCTCCGAAAGTATCTGTTGGGTTGACACGGATCGAGATTGGGATTTGTCACTCCGTATGACGGAGAGGTATCTCTGGGCCCACTCGGTAATGCATCATCATAATGAGCTCAATGTGACCAAGGTGTTGGACACGGGATCATGCATTACGGTACGAGTAAAGTGACTTGCCGGTAACGAGACTGAACAAGGTATTGGGATACCGACGATCGAGTCTCGGGCAAGTAACGTACCGATTGACAAAGGGAATTGCATACAGGGTTTGATCGAATCCTCGACATCGTGGTTCATCCGATGACAACATCGAGGAGCATGTGGGAGCCATCATGGGTATCCAGATCCCGCTGTTGGTTATTGACCTGAGAGCGTCTCGGTCATGTCTGCATGTCTCCCGAACCCGTAGGGTCTACACACTTAAGGTTCGGTGACGCTAGGGTTATTAGGAAGACTAGTATGTGACTACCGAATGTTGTTCGGAGTCCCGGATGGGATCCTGGACGTCACGAGGAGCTCCGGAAGGGTCCGGAGGTAAAGATTTATATATGGGAAGTTGTCAAACGGACACCGGGAAGTTTCGGGGTCATACCGGTATTGTACCGGGGCCACCGGAAGGGTTCCGGTGGTCCACCGGGAGGGGCCACCCCTCCCGGGGGGCCACATGGGCTGTATGGGGCAGGGAGCCAGCCCCTGGTGGGCTGGGCGCACCCCCTCCCTTGGGCCCTTGCGCCTAGGGTTGAGGGGGGAACCCTAGAGGGGGCGCCCCCCTTGGCTTGGGGGGCAAGCCACCCTCTCCCCCTCTCCCCTTGGCCGCCGCACCCCCCCCTAGATGGGTTCTAGGGGGCCGGCCCCCTTCTCCCTTCCCCCTATAAATAGAGGGGTGAGGGGAGGGCAGCCGGACCACCCTCCAAGGCGCAGCCCTCCCCTCCCCAACACCTCTCCTCCTCCGTTGTGTGCTTGGCGAAGCCCTGTCGGAGTGCTGCCTCTCCACCATCACCACGCCGTCGTGCTGCCGGTGGAGCTGTCTTCCTCAACCTCTCCTTCCCCCTTGCTGGATCAAGAAGGAGGAGACGTCTCCCGTCCCGTACGTGTGTTGAACGCGGAGGTGCTGTCCGTTCAGCACTTGGTCATCGGTGATTCGAATCACGTTCGAGTACGACTCCATCATCACCTTGCAAGCTTCCGCACGCGATCTACAAGTGGTATGTAGATGCAAACTCACTCCGTCGACTCGTTGCTTAGATGAACTCATAGATGGATCTTGGTGAAACCGTAGGAAAAATTTTAATTTTCTGCAATGTTCCCCAACAGTAATTGGTAAAAATATAGATTGGTAGATGCAAATAAAGTAAATGTAAATAAATTGCAGTAAGGTATTTTTGTATTTTTGGTTTAATTGATATGAAAATAAAATGATAGAAATTGACCAGGGGGTGTAGTTTTCAATAGAGGCTTCTCTCGTAGAAATTGCATACAGTGGGTAAACAAATTACTGTTAAACAATTGATAGATGAGTAAATAATTATGACATATCCAAGACAGTGATCATGTATATAGGCATGACATCCGAGACAAGTAGATTGACTCCTGTCTGCATCTACTACTATTACTCCAACCATCGACCGCTATCCAGCATGTATATATGGTATTAAGTTAATGAAAATAAAGTAACACCTTAAGCAAGATGACATGATGCAGAAAGATAGATCTAAGCAATATGAATAAACCCATCTTTTTATCCTTAATGGAAACAATCTAAATACGTGTGATGTTCCTTTCTGTCACTGGGATTTAGCACCGCAAGATTGAGCCCATCACAAAGCAACTCTCTCATTCCAATAAAAATCAATCTAGTTGGCCAAACCAAACAGATAGATAGGAGAGAAATACAAAGCTAAAACAATCATGCATATAAGAGTTCAGAGAAGACTCAATAATATTCATGGATAATATGATCATAAACCCACAATTCATCGGATCCAAACAACACACCACAAAAGAAGATTACATCAAAAAGATCTCCAAAAGCAACAAGGAAAACATTGTATTGAAGATCAAAGAGATATAAGAAGCCATCTACCTACTAGCTATGGACTCGTAGGTCTGTGGTAAACTACTCACACATCATCGGTAGGCCAACAAGGTTGATGTAGAAGCCCTCCAAGGTCGAATCCCCCCCGGTGGAGTACCAGAAAAGGCCTCCAAATGGGATCTGTTGAGAACAGAAACTTGCGGCGGCGGAAAAAGTGTTTCGGGTGGCTCTCTGTTGGTTTCCCGATTTTAGAGAATTCATAGAGTCAGAATTAGGTCAAACGGAGCCACGATGGGCCCACAAAGGAACTAGGTAGTAGGTGCACCCTAGTGCCTTATGGCCACCTCGTTGCACATTTAGTCTCCTCCTGAAGCTTCTAGGGTCTCCCTTGTCTGGAAAAAAATCACCAAAAGTTTCAGGGCATTTGGACTTCGTTTGGTACAGTATTCCTGGAAAAACAAAAACAAGATAAAAAAA
Source organism: Triticum aestivum (assembly GCF_018294505.1). Lineage (NCBI taxonomy): Eukaryota > Viridiplantae > Streptophyta > Magnoliopsida > Poales > Poaceae > Triticum > Triticum aestivum. The sequence continues at coordinate 43,703,020 of NC_057795.1, forward strand.
CAGCAACTGACACTTGGCACTAAGTTAATAGGTTAGTCCAAAAAAGATGTAAAATTGCATGTAATTGCATATAAAACATCTAAGATTGATAATATAGTAGTATGGAACAATTAAAAATTATAGATATGTTGGAGACGTATCAAGGGCATGACTAAGGAGGCCATGCCCACGGTGAACCCCAATTTCGTCGCGGAGCAGCGTGCCATCTATGATGTCGTCCGCGCTCAAGCCACCGCTCGCCAGGAAACGTCCGCCCCCGAGGTGCAGCTCCTGGCGATCGCGGATGATAACGACGCCAGTTGCGCCTCCTATGTGCCGCCGACGAACTGTCTGGCGTCCCGGTGGGACGACGACAGCGCGGGCGCCGGGCGCCACCATTTCTATCGTGGACCCCACGCCCATAAGCGAAGGACAAGGCGTGCACTCCTTCCAGGATAAGTAGGCAGTGGGGACCCGGTATCCCATGTAGGTCATCCCGTCTCCTGTGTTCTACTCTTCCTCGACGAAGACCGCAGCTCCCGTGCCTTGTCCTTCTCACACCTCCCGCGCCGCATGGTCTCCCACTGCCATAGTCGCGATGCCCCACTATCACCATTGATAACCCAACTGCTAGCCCTAATGGATAGCCTGACACCTTCCCTCACCCTGCCAGCCACCAGCGCCGACTTTTCACTACTAAAAACCAACCACGCGCCGCCGCCACCATCGCCGAAGAAGAGTTTGGGTATGTGCCGTGGTGGGCGCATGGCAGATGCCATGGGATGGATAAAGAGAGGAGGAGGCTCGAGGGCACTGGTGGGATCCAGAGGCGGGGTTGGCATGAGCGAGCGCGGGATGCAAGACATACCCAGGTTCGGGGCTCTCCGGAGAGATAACACCCCTAGTCCTGCCAAGTGTAGTTGATACGCGATAGTACAAGGTTGCTCCTGGAGTTGTATGGAGGGAGAAGGAAAGCTAGCCAAGGCTTAGGCTGCTCCTTCTCCTCGGGTGGATTTTGCTGTTTGGTGGCTAATTTCTCTATGCCTTCCTGCTTGCTCACCTCCCTGTATATGCGAGGGCTCCTGGGGGGTTTTATATGCCACCCCCCCAGGGGTACAATTGTAATTTTACAATTTGGTGGGTCCGGGTCGTCGGCGTCCGAGGACCCGTGCTGGGACCCGATGGGGGCCTGTGGTTTGCCGGGTTCCCCTAGGTGCGGGCCTGCGTGCCTAGGGGGACTGTGCGCCATCTTGTCGATCATCAGGGCATGGCCGAGTCGAGTCGTGTACAATGGCACTCTGTCAGGTCGCCGCTTGCTGTCATCAGTGGTGACGACTGGGGCACTGTAGCCACGCCGGCCCTGGTCAGCGGGTAGGTGAGGGGCACTATTGCCATGCTCCATCTGACCAGAGACATGGGCGGGGCACTGTTGCCATGGTCATCAGTGGCTGAAGACTTGTCCCATCATACGGCCTGGATGGGACGGGAGCTGACCTGTGGCTGGGTTGCGGAACACGCCACAGGTGGAGTTGGCTTGTTGAGGAAGCCTTGGTCGTGCCGGGTTCGGCTGTCTTGTACTGGTTATCGAGGCCGAGTCGAGGTGCCTGGCCGGGTCAGAGAGTTTGGCCGAGTTGCGAGGCCTGGCCGGGTCGAGCGACCCGGCCAAGCGTGTGCCGACCTGAGGGGCGAGACTGGCCCCGTTGTTTTGAAAAAGGATCCGGGTTCCATTGCCTGCCCAGGGTTCATCCCAACGATAATAGTCCCTGAAGCTGTGAAGGTCCACCGTCTTCAGATGGGAGGGCCTTCATAGTTTCCCCCTTAAGCAAGGCGAATTTTGCGAGTGCCGGGTCTGGCAACACCCACTGTGTGCCGGGTTTTTCGGAAACCGGATCGCGGCATCCCGATGGTGGCGGGAACCGAGGAGTCCATCGAATCTTGGGGCGATCCCTCAGGCTTCGCGCGGCGCCACGTGTTGCCCGAAAGTCGGAGGGGCCTGATAGGCCACGCGTGTGATGGGATGGGGCGACGGGTTGGGGACGCTGCCGCGTGCCCTTGGCCCACATGTGCGGATTTATTGCGGCGTCCGGGGGTCGGTTGCTCTTCCCCGTGTAGTTACTGCGCGTGTACGTGTGCACTTATTGCGGGGTAGTGGGAAAGGCGAGCGCAGACGATCTCACTCCCCCACGTTCAAACCGAGGGCTATAAATTGGGGACAAGGGGGGCGGCCGACATCATTCTCGCTCGCGCCCTCCTGCATCTTCGCCCTCGCTCTGCTTCTTGCGCCCGCCGCTTTGAGCAGAGCCTCATCGTCGTCCATCTTCTTCCCTCTTTTCGTCTTCATCAATGGCACTGCTATCGGGCTCCTGGATGGGCTCGACTGTCACCGTCGAGGACATCGCCCATCTCCGCGCTTCCCAGTGCTTGCTGCGGGAGATGGATGTCGCTGTCCGCCTGCCGCGCGGCGAGCAGAGGCCGCAGGCCAAGGCGACAGAGCGTGTGGTCTTCCTTATGCATTTCGAGTGCGGATTTGGGCTGCTGGTGAGCACCTTCCTCCGCATGTTCCTGGAGTTCTTCGGGCTCCAGCCCCACCATCTTGGCGCTGGCGTCATCGTCCAACTTTCGGGCTTCGTCACCCTCTACGAGGGGTATCTGGGGGTCGAGCCCACGATCGACCTCTGGGCATGCCTCTTCTCCCTGAAGTAGTAGGGGCCCACGGCCGGAGAGTTTGCCGACTGCGGCGCCGCCGTCATCTCGAAGCGATCGGGGGCGGACTGCCCCAAAATTCCGCTGGAGGATTCTGCCAAGAAATGGCAGAACTCCTTCTTCTACGTTCGCAACTTGGGTGCGTACCGCATCAACCTTCCGTCCTTCGCCATCGCCGCGAGCAAAGATGAACTGGGGCTACACCCCCAGGCACCCGTCGGAGGAGATTCTCAATCTCTGCGAGCGGGTGGTAGTGATGAAGATGAAGGAAATATGCCCTAGAGGCAATAATAAAGTTATTATTTATTTCCTTATATCATGATAAATGTTTATTATTCATGCTACAATTGTATTAACCGGAAACATAATACATGTGTGAATACATAGACAAACATAGTGTCACTAGTATGCCTCTACTTGACTAGCTCGTTAATCAAAGATGGTTAAGTTTCCTAACCATAGACATGAGTTGTCATTTGATTAAATGGGGATCACATCATTAGGAGAATGATGTGATTGACTTGACCCACTCCGTTAGCATAGCACCCGATCGTTTAGTATGTTGTTGTTGCTTTCTTCATGACTTATACATGTTCCTATGACTATGAGATTATGCAACTCCCGTTTACCGGAGGAACACTTTGTGTGCTACCAAACGTCACAACGTAACTGGGTGATTATAAAGGTGCTCTGCAGGTGTCTCCGAAGGTACTTGTTGGGTTGACGTATTTCGATATTAGGATTTGTCACTCCGATTGTCGGAGAGGTATCTCTAGGCCCACTCGGTAATGCACATCACTTAAGCCTTGCAAGCATTGCAACTAATGAGTTAGTTGCGGGATGATGTATTACGGAATGAGTAAAGAGACTTTCCGGTAACGAGATTGAACTAGGTATTGAGATACCGATGATCGAATCTCGGGCAAGTAACATACCGATGACAAAGGGAACAAGGTATGTTGTATGTGGTCTGATCGATAAAGATCTTCGTAGAATATGTGGGAGCCAATATGAGCATCCAGGTTCCGCTATTGGTTATTGACCGGAAACATGTTTTGGTCATGTCTACATTGTTCTCGAACCCGTAGGGTCCACACGCTTAAGGTTTCGATGACAGTTATATTATGAGTTTATGAGTTTTGATGTACCGAAGGAGTTTGGAGTCCCGGATGAGATCGGGGATTTGACTAGGAGTCTCGAAATGGTCGAGACGTAAAGATCGATATATTAGACGACTATATTCGGACTTCGGAAAGGTTCCGAGTGATTCGGGTATTTTTCGGAGTACCGGAGAGTTACGGGAATTCGCCGGGGAGTATATGGGCCTTATTGGGCCATACGGGAATAGAGGAGAGAGACCGAAAGGAAGGAGGCGCGCAGACCCCCTCTGGTCCGAATTGGACAAGGGGTGCAGCCCCCTTTTCCTTCCTCCTCTCCCCCTCTTTCCTTCTCTCCTACTCCAACAAGGAAGGGGGGAGTCCTACTCCCGGTGGGAGGAGGACTCCTCCTGGCGCGCCCCTCCTAGCCGGCCGACCCCCTCCCCCTGGCTCCTTTATATACGGGGGCAGGGGCACCTCTAGGCACAACAACAATTGATCCCTTGGATCTCTTAGCCGTGTGTATTGCCCCCCTCCACCATAGTCCTCCTCGATAATATTGTAGTGGTGCTTAAGCAAAGCCCTGCGACGTTAGAACATCAAGATCGTCACCACGCCGTCGTGCTGACGGAAATCTCCCTCGACACTCGGCTGGATCGAAGTTCGAGGGATGTCATCGAGCTGAACGTGTGCTAGAACTCGGAGGTGTCGTAGTTTCGGTGCTTGATTGGTCGGGCCGTGAAGACGTACGACTACATCAACCGCGTTGTTCTAACGCTTCCGCTTTCGGTTTACGAGGGTACGTGGACACACTCTCCCCGCTCGTTGCTATGCATCACCATGATCTTGCGTGTGCGTAGGAAATTTTTGAAATTACTACGTTCCCCAACAGTGCATCAGAGCCTAGGTTTTATGCGTTGATGTTATATGCACGAGTAGAACACAAGTGAGTTGTGGGCGATACAAGTCATACTGCTTACCAGCATGTCATACTTTGGTTCGGCGGTATTGTTGGATGAAGCGGCCCGGACCGGCATTACGCGTACGCTTACGCGAGACTGGTTCTACCAACGTGCTTTGCACACAGGTGGCTGGCGGGTGTCAGTTTCTCCAACTTTAGTTGAACCGAGTGTGGCTACGCCCGGTCCTTGAGAAGGTTAAAACAGCACTAACTTGACGAACTATCGTTGTGGTTTTGATGCGTAGGTAAGAACGGTTCTTGCTCAGCCCGTAGCAGCCACGTAAAACTTGCAACAACAAAGTAGAGGACGTCTAACTTGTTTTTGCAGGGCATGTTGTGATGTGATATGGTCAAGACGTGATGCTATATTTTATTGTATGTGATGATCATGTTTTGTAACCGAAGTTATCGGCAACTGGCAGGAGCCATATGGTTGTCGCTTTATTGTATGAAATGCAAACGCCCTGTAATTGCTTTACTTTATCACTAAGCGGTAGCGATAGTCATAGAAGCAATAGATGGCGTAACGACAACGATGCTACGATGGAGATCAAGGTGTGGCACCGGTGACGATGGTGATCACGACGGTGCTTCGGAGATGGAGATCACAAGAACAAGATAATGATGGCCATATCATATCACTTATATTGATTGCATGTGATGTTTATCTTTTATTCATCTTATCTTGCTTTGATTGACGGTAGCATTTTAAGATGATCCCTCACTAAATTATCAAGAAGTGTTCTCCCTGAGTATGCACCGTTGTGAAAGTTCTTCGTGCTGAGACACCACGTGATGATCGGGTGTGATAGGCTCTACGTTCAAATACAACAGGTGCAAAACAGTTGCACACGCGGAATACTCAGGTTAAACTTGATGAGCCTAGCATATGCAGATATGGCCTTGGAACACTAGAGACCGAAAGGTCGAGCGTGAATCATATAGTAGATATGATCAACATAGTGATGTTCACCATTGAAAACTACTCCATTTCACGTGATGATCGGTTATGGTTTAGTTGATTTGGATCATGTGATCACTTAGATGATTAGAGGGATGTCTATCTAAGTGGGAGTTCTTAAGTAATATAATTAATTGAACTTAAATTTATCATGAACTTAGTCCTGGTAGTATTTTGCAAATTATGATGTAAATCAATAGCTTGCGTTGTTGCTTTCATATGTTTATTTTGATATGTTCCTAGAGAAAATTGTGTTCAAAGATGTTAGTAGCAATGATGCGGATTGGATCCGTGATCAGAGGATTGTCCTCATTGCTGCACAGAAGAATTATGTCCTTGATGCACCGCTAGGTGACAGACCTATTGCAGGAGCAGATGCAGACGTTATGAATGTTTGGCTAGCTCAATATGATGACTACTTGATAGTTAAGTGCACCATGCTTAACGGCTTAGAATCGGGATTTCAAAGACGTTTTGGACGTTATGGACCAAATGAGATGTTCCAGGAGTTGAAGTTAATATTTCAAGCAAATACCCAAGTTGAGAGATATGAAGTCTCCAACAAGTTCTATAGCTAAAAGATGGAGGAGAATTGCTCAACTAGTGAGCAAGTACTTAGATTGTTTGAGTACTACAATCACTTGAATCAAGTGGGAGTTAATCTTCCAGATAAGATAGTGATTGGCAGAGTTCTCTAGTCACCATCACCAAGTTACTGGAACTTCGTGATGAACTATAAATGCAAGGGATGACGTAAATGATTCTCGAGCTCTTCGTGATGCTGAAATCGACGAAGGTAGAAATCAAGAAAGAGCATCAAGTGTTGATGATTGACAATACCACTAGTTTCAAGAAAGGGCAAAGGGAAAGAAAGGGAACTTCAAGAATAATGACAAGCAAGTTGTCACTCCCGTGAAGAATCCCAAAGCTAGACCAAAGCCTGAAACTAAGTGCTTACACTGCAAAGGAAATGGTCACTGGAAGCGGAAATACCCTAAATATTTGGTGGATAAGAAGGATGGCAAAGTGAACAAAGGTATATTTGATATACAGGTTACTGATGTGTACCTTACTAGTGTTTATAGTAGCCCCTGAGTATTTGATACTTGTTCGATTGCTAAAAATTAGTAACTCGAAACATGAGTTACAGAATAAACAGAGACTAGTTGAGAGTGAAGTGACGATGTGTGTTGGAAGTGGTTCCAAGATTGATATGATCATCATCGCACACTCCCTATACTTTCGGGATTAGTGTTAAACCTAAATAAATGTTATTTGGCGTTTACGTTGAGCATGAATATGATTTGATCATGTTTATTGCAATACGGTTATTCATTTAAAGTCAGAGAATAATTGTTGTTCTGTTTACATGAATAAAACCTTCAATGGTCATACACCCAATGAAAATAGTTTGTTGGATCTCGATCGTAGTGATACACATATCCATAAGATTGATGCCAAAAGATGCAAAGTTGATAATGATAGTGCAACATATTTGTGGCACTGCCGTTTAGGTCATATCGGTGTAAAGCGCATGAAGAAACTCCATAAAGATGGATTTTTGGAATCACTTGGTTATGAATCATTTGATGCTTGCGACCCGTGCCTTTTGGGCAAGATGACTAAAACTCCGTTCTCCGGAACAATGGAATGAGCTACTGACTTATTGGAAATAATACACACCGATGTATGCGATCCAATGAGTGTTGATGCTCGTGGCAAGTATCATTATTTTCTGACCTTCACAGATGATTTGAGCAGATATGGGTATATCTACTTAATGAAACACAAGTCTGAAACATTTGAAAAGTTCAAAGAATTTCAGAGTGAAGTGGAGAATCATCGTAACAAGAAAATAAAGTTTCTACGATCTCATCGTGGAGGAGAATATTTTATTACGAGTTTGGCCTTCATATAAAACAATGTGGAATAGTTTCACAGTTCACACCACCTGGAAACACCACAACGTTATGGTGTGTCGAAACGTCGTAACCGCACTTTATTGGATATTGTGCGACCTATGATGTCTGTTATCGGTTTACCACTATCGTTTTGGGGTTATGCATTAGAGACAGTTGCATTCACTTTAAAAAGGGCACCATCAAAATCCGTTGAGACGACGCCTTATGAACTGTGGTTTGGCAAGAAACCAAAGTTGTCGTTTCTTAAAGTTTGGGGCTGCGATGCTTATGTGAAAAAGTTTCAACCTGATAAGCTTAAACCCAAATCGGAGAAGTGCGTCTTCATAGAATACCCAAAGGAAATTGTTGGGTACACCTTCTATCACAGATCTGAAGGCAAAAGTCTTTGTTGCTAAGAATGGATCCTTTCTAGAGAAGGAGTTTCTCTCGAAAGAAGTGAGTGGGAGGGAAGTAGAACTTGATGAGGTAACTGTACCTGCTCCCTTGTTGGAAGGTAGTTCATCACAGAAATCAGTTCTTGTGATTCCTACACCAATTAGTGAGGAAGCTAATGATGATGATCATGAAGCTTTAGATCAAGTTACTACCGAACCTCGTAGGTCTTCTAGAGTACGGTCCGCACCAGAGTGGTACGGTAATCCTATTCTGGAAGTCATGTTACTAGACCATGATGAACCTACGAACTATGAGGAAGCGATGATGAGCCCAGATTCCGCGAAATGGCTTGAGGCCATAAAATCTGAGATACGATGCATGTATGAGAACAAAGTATGGACTTTGGTTGACTTGCTCGATGATCAGCATGCCATGTTAAATAAATGGATCTTCAAGAGGAAGACAGACACTGATAGTAGTGTTACTATCTACAAAGCTCGACTTGTTGCGAAAGGTTTTCGACAAGTTCAAGGTGTTAAATATGATGAGATTTTCTCACTCGTAACGATGCTTAAGTCTGTCCGAATCATGTTAGCAATTGCCACATTTTATGAAATCTGACAAATGGATATCAAAACTGTGTTCCTGAATGGATTTCTGGAAGAAGAGTTGTATATGATGCAACCAGAAGGTTTTGTCGATCCGAAAGGTGCTAATAAAAAATGTGCAAGCTCCAGCGATACATCGATGGACTGGTGCAAGCATCTCGGAGTTGGAATATACGCTTTGATGAGTTGATCAAAGCATATGGTTTTATACAGACTTTTGGAAAGGCCTGTATTTACAAGAAAGTGAGTGGGAGCACTACAGCCTTTCTGATAAGTATATGTGAATGACATATTGTTGATCGGAAATGATGTAGAATTTTCTGGAAAGCATAAAGGAGTGTTTGAAAGGAGTTTTTCAAAGAAAGACCTCGGTGAAGCTACTTACACATTGAGCATCAAGGTCTATAGAGATAGATCAAGATGCTTGATAAGATTTTTCAATGAGTACATACCTTGACAAGATTTTGAAGTAGTTCAAAATGGAACAGTCAAAGAAAGAGTTCTTGCCTATGATGCAAAGGTGTGAAGTTGAGTAAGACTCAAAACCCGACCATGGCAGAAAATAGAAAGAGAATGAAAAATCATTCCCTATGCCTCAGTCATAGGTTCTATAAAGTATGCTATGCTGTGTACCAGACCTATTGTATACCTTGCTCTGAGTTTGGCAAAGGAATACAATTTTGGTCTAAGAGTAGATCACTGGACAGCGGTCAAGAATATCCTTAGTGAGGACTAAGGAGATGTTTCTCGATTATGGAGGTGATAAAAGAGTTCGTCGTAAAGAGTTACATCGATGCAAGCTTTTACACCGATCCAGATGACTCTAAGTCTCAATCTGGATACATATTGAAAGTGGGAGCAATTAGCTAGAGTAGCTCCGTGCAGAGCATTGTAGACATAGAATATTTGCAAAATACATACGGCTCTGAATGTGACAGACCCGTTGACTAAACTTCTCTCACGAGCAAAACATGATCATACCTTAGTACTCTTTGGGTGTTAATCACATAGCGATGTGAACTAGATTATTGACTCTAGTAAACCCTTTGGGTGTTGGTCACATGACGATGTGAACTATGGGTGTTAATCACATACAGATGTGAATATTGGTGTTGAATCACATGATGATGTGAACTAGATTATTGACTCTAGTGCAAGTGGGAGACTGAAGGAAATATGCCCTAGAGGCAATAATAAAGTTATTATTTATTTCCTTATATCATGATAAATGTTTATTATTCATGCTAGAATTGTATTAACCGGAAACATAATACATGTGTGAATACATAGACAAACATAGTGTCACTAGTATGCCTCTACTTGACTAGCTCGTTAATCAAAGATGGTTAAGTTTCCTAACCATAGACATGAGTTGTCATTTGATTAAATGGGATCACATCATTAGGAGAATGATGTGATTGACTTGACCCACTCCGTTAGCATAGCACCCGATCGTTTAGTATGTTGCTGTTGCTTTCTTCATGACTTATACATGTTCCTATGACTATGAGATTATGCAACTCCTGTTTACCGGAGGAACACTTTGTGTGCTACCAAACGTCACAACGTAACTGGGTGATTATAAAGGTGCTCTACAGGTGTCTCCGAAGGTACTTGTTGGGTTGGCGTATTTCGAGATTAGGATTTGTCACTTAGATTGTCGGAGAGGTATCTCTGGGCCCACTCGGTAATGCACATCACTTAAGCCTTGCAAGCATTGCAACTAATGAATTAGTTGCAGGATGATGTATTACGGAACGAGTAAAGAGACTTGCCGGTAACGAGATTGAAGTAGGTATTGAGATACCGATGATCGAATCTCGGGAAAGTAACATACCGATGACAAAGGGAACAACGTATGTTGTTATGCGGTCTGACCGATAAAGATCTTCGTAGAATATGTGGGAGCCAATATGAGCATCCAGGTTCCGCTATTGGTTATTGACCGGAAACATGTTTCGGTCATGTCTACATTGTTCTCGAACCCGTAGGGTCCACACGCTTAAGGTTTCGATGACAGTTATATTATGAGTTTATGAGTTTTGATGTACCGAAGGAGTTCGGAGTACCGGATGAGATCGGGGATATGACGAGGAGTCTCGAAATGGTCGAGACATAAAGATCGATATATTGACGACTATATTCGGACTTCAGAAAGGTTCCGAGTGATTCGGGTATTTTTTGGAGTACCGGAGAGTTACAGGAATTCGCTGGGGAGTATATGGGCCTTATTGGGCCATACGGGAATAGAGGAGAGAGACCGAAAGGAAGGAGGCGCGCAACCCCCCTCTGGTCCGAATTGGACAAGGGGTGCAGCCCCCTTTTCCTTCCTCCTCTCCCCCTCTTTCCTTCTCTCCTACTCCAACAAGGAAGGGGGGAGTCCTACTCCCGGTGGGAGGAGGACGCCTCCTGGCGTGCCCCTCCTGGCCGGCCGACCCCCTCCCCCTGGCTCCTTTATATACGGGGGCAGGGGGGCACCTGTAGGCACAGCAACAATTGATCCCTTGGATCTCTTAGCCGTGTGCGGTGCTCCCCTCCACCATAGTCCTCCTCGATAATATTGTAGCGGTGCTTAAGCGAAGCCCTGCGACGGTAGAACATCAAGATCGTCACCACGCCGTCGTGCTGATGGAACTCTCCCTCGACACTCAGCTGGATCGGAGTTCGAGGGACGTCATCGAGCTGAACATGTGCTAGAACTCGGAGGTGCCGTAGTTTCGGTGCTTGATCGGTCGGGCCGTGAAGATGTACGACTACATCAACCGCGTTGTTCTAACGCTTCCGCTTTCGGTCTATGAGGGTACGTGGACACATTCTCCCCGCTCGTTGCTATGCATCACCATGATCTTGCGTGTGCGTAGGAAAATTTTGAAATTACTACGTTCCCCAATAGAAGACGCAGGAGGGGCTCACCGGCAACGACCTCATCGCCGTGTTCATCGCGCCGGGTCCTCCCCTTGCAGCGGCGCACCTGCCTTATTGGCGAGATGGCCGGTCTTCAAGACTCCAATCGCATGGGGGCGGCGCGCCTGTCGGAGGAGCGAATCGCGCGCCGAGTAAACGACATCTCCAAGGCCAACCTTGGGGAGGACTGGCGGTTCGGCAAGGCGCCGTACAGCCAGTCAAATGCGGCGCCACTGGTGAGTATTTGGTTACCTTATTTTGCTGCTGCACATCTCCTTGTTCGCCCTGACGCGACACGGGAAGTGCTCCTGAACGCCATCCGGCACCCTTACGCCCGGCTCCGTCGCAGGTGGTGCGGGCGGCGTCGGAGGAGCCCGCGGCCCACGGTGGGGAGGAGGCGGCCGAGGTCGACGCCGGCGCTGGGTGTCGCGCGGGTAAGTTTTGTCTTCTCCTTTGCATTTCTTGAGTTGTCGGCCGCGACACGGCGCGGGCGACACTGACGCCAATTGCTGATGTAGTGGCGTTGGGTGGAGGAGGCGGCGACGCGGGCGGAGCCGGGTTGTTGCGTGGAGCGGCGCCGGGCCGTCCGCAGGGAAGGACAGCGTCGCATCGCGGTCCCGGGCCCCGAAGCGCATGGCAGACCCGGCCGGGAGAGCGAGGCCGTACAAGAGGAGGCGTGGCGCCGGGCATGGGAGGCCGGCCCCCGTCTCAGTCTTAACAGGGTAAGTTTCTTCTCCTGTCTGCATCCGAATGGTTGAGCTTGCTTTGCTTTTGTTCATTTCGTCTTCTTCTTTAGGTGGACGATCGCTCTGGCGAGGGCAACGGTGGATGCCGCGGCCACCGAGGAGGCCGCGTTTCGCAGGAGCCCGTCCGACTCCATCGACCGGATCGAGGAGGAGGAGCGGGCCGACCCTGACCTCGGCCTGGACCCGACCAACGCCGAAGGCCTGGCCTGGCAGGACATGAACAGGGCTGAGGCAGAGTTGGAGGCGGCATTGGTCCGCGCTTGGACCGATGCCGCAGCGGCGTGGGCGTGAGCCGGCGTGGCGCGAGATGTAGAATGGCACAGTGGTGGCAGCAACGATCTTCGAGCCGTCGCCGGTGAGGGAGCACGGGCGAGGAGGCTGGGCTGACATGGTGATCCTCGACCAGGAGGTCGTGGAGGTGGATGATGACACCCCGCCGCGGGTTGATGCGATCGAGCGGGCGGGGGCCGGCGGAGGCGGCGATGGCGCCGTCTTAGAGGAGGTGCCCCAGGTTGCACCGCGGGGGACGCCGTCAGCGTCGGAGGAGGCACCGCAGGTGGTGGCGCCGCTGGCCACCCCGGCTGTCGAACCGGCGGTGGGGTTGCAAGCCATCCCGGTGGTCGGGTCGTCGATGGCGCCGGAGAGGGCACCAGAGGAGGGGCTGGCCACGGCGGGAGCGGCCAGCGGGGGGCACCCCCTGGTGCCCCGGCAGGGAGGACGTCGAGCCGCCATGCCGCAGCCGGTGCGGAGCGGGAGGGATGTGGTCTTCGGGCCCCAGACCCAGGGGGAGGTGGCGATGGACGCTGTCAGCCACCGCCTGTGCGGACGGACGGACCGGCTTGAAGCCTTCGCCCAGGCCGAGGTGGAGCAGACGCGGGACTTGGAGCATGCCGTACTGGTGAGCTTCTTTTGTAACTTCTTCTTTGTGGAGGCGCGCTAGCGCACCCACTGGTCATACCCCTCGAGGTTCGGGCCAACTATGTAGTAGTTGGGTCGAATCTTTAGAATGCTGTTTTTTTTACTACCGACATTTTCAGCAACTCGACGCCTATCGGGTCGGTGCCTTCAACCGCCTCCTAGGCAAATACCGGGAGCTCAAGGAGCAGCTCGCCGCCAAGGAGGAGGAGCTTCGCGTTGCTGCAGGTATCTTCATGCTCTTCTCTAATGGGGGCGCGCTAGCGCACCCACTGGGTGTAGCCCTTGAGATTCGGGCCAACTGTGTAACAGTTGGGACAAATCTTAAGTCTTGCTTTTTCCTTTCCTGAATCTTCCTTTGTGCCGCCTAGGTGTAGTCCTGGTGCCGAGGTGGCGCATGCGAGGGCGGAGGCGGCAGCAGCCCGGCGGTTGCTTGACGAGGCCAACCAGCTGCGGGAGCAATTGGCAGGCCATAAGAGCCGCCTCGAGGCCGAGGTGGAGCTCCTTAAGGCGGAGGCCGCCAAGGTGGTGGAGGCGCAGCAAGCCCTAGTCGAGGCAGACTAGCAACGCAGCAGGTTGGCCAACAACAAGAGCCGGCTCCAGGCCAAGGTGGAACGCCTGAGGGAGCAGGCTGCCACGACGGAGGGGGGCCGTTAGGATGAGGCCCGTCGTCGCGAGGCGGCCGAGAAGGCGACCGATGACAAGGACGCCGAGTTGAAGGCGGCCCTTGCCAAGGCGAATGACTTGGAGAGGGCGCTCCACGAGCGCGACTGCACCATTGATCGGGAGCGGCACGGTACGTTGCTCGAAGCACAGCACCTTGAAGAATCCTTCTCCAGTAAGTGCTTTTCTTGGGTTTTGCCGGGTTGGGATCCGGCTTTTCGTCCTTGTTGTCCTTTTTCTTGACTTGCTTTGTTTTTCGGCAGGGGCCTTCCCGGAGACGCATCAGCTGGCGGAGGAAGCCATCCGCTTCCAGCACGGCCCGTCGGGAGTCGTTGGATCCGGGACCGACCCGCAGGTGGCGTGGACATTCTCGGAAATCATGACAGCCGTCGAGGCCCGCCTGTCGGTCCTGGGGGAGCAGATGGGGAGGCTGTCCCAGGCCGTCACAGCGATGACGACGGCCCTTTGGCCAGGCTCCGTTGAGCCCAGCAGCTTCACACGTCTGGCACACTAGCTAGAGATGGGGTCGGACCGGCTTCACGAGTGGCGCGTCTCCGCCGCTCGTGCCGATGCCAAGATGGCGCTCCGGTTTGCGTTGTCTTGGCATCCGGACCTGCAGCTGGACGCGCTGATGGGACATCGCCGAGTTCGCCTTCCACGACAAGTTCCACCCGGAGCGGGCGGAAGACGGCAGAGTCGTGGCCGGCGATGACTACGACCTGCTTCTTCATGATCTGGAGGGCAGCTCCGAGGAGACGGGTGTCTACCGCGATGGGGGCGTCGAGGAGGACACCGGCACCTTACTGGACCCGGAGGCTGCTAGGGGAGAACCGTCGACGTCGCGACCCGGCGCTGGATGTGCCTGAGATGTCTTGGTAGAATCTGTTAGGTAGCAAGTCCACCCACCCACTGGGGGTTTCCGGGTGCAATGAACTCTGGCCGTGGGCCTTTAAATATTTATGTGTAAATGTCATGAATGTTTTTGCTCTTGCGTTTTGTTTTTTGAACCAATTTCTTGCGCTTTTCCTTTCTCAAACCTCCCCCCC